>NC_141755.1:105620110-105920110 GCF_982258835.1 Parasteatoda tepidariorum | reverse complement strand
TATTATTAAGAAATAACTTTTTAATTTGTTGTTAAATTTTTCGATTAAAAAATTGCAAAATTTTACCTGAGGAAAATAAATGACTCTACTTTAAATCTTGGAATTATTCTATTATTATTAAAATAAACCTTCGAAATGGGGTCTTTGATCAAACATAGAATAACAGCTTTTAAGTAAAAAAGTATTCTAAGCCCCCAAAAAATATTTTCTCCATTTTAAAATATTAAAAACAGGGCGTAAAGCCCTCTTGACTTTTCACACTGGAATAAATTAAAACATAATCACCAAAAAGTAGTAAGTGTGAGAAAAAAAAGGGGGAAAGCAAAATCATGGTAACATTTTGGAGACAGTTAAGTTTGTTAACACGAGAGACAGATGCTGATGTATTTTTTTTTTCATTACAGTTTAATCCTTTTCAGTATGGAAAAATAAAAAAAGGCCACTAATGAATGATACAAAAGTTTAATGAGTGTTTAATGACTGTAAAGCTTTTTACTTTAAGATAGTTACTTTATTGTGTAAGAGGCCACCCGAAGATTGCTATTAAGAAGATGGTGGTTCAAAATATGCGGAAAAAACAATTAATATTAATGACTTTAAGAAAATATTTAACTTGTTGGGGTATAATTTGTGTAATTTAATGGCGTTAACAATGTTTTTGATTAATGCTAAGAGCTTTCCTTTATCATTAATTCCCCTTAGTGATTTTATTTGTTTTTGTACAAAATACTTAGTGTTTTACGGTAGATATGATTAGCAGTTTTTTATTTTTACATTTCTCTGAAAAATTGTTATTAAGTATATGGATAGAAAATAAAACTAGTCATTAAAACAGACCTGATTTACGTAAGTAATGTATGTAGGATGTAAATAAAATACTGCAATACTAAATTGTTCAATTTTCTTTAAAAAAAAAATAATGCATCCTTCCATAATAACTATTACTATCAAACTTTTTTTTTTAAATAAAAAAAAACTTTTATTATATTGTTTTACTATATCCTCTTGCACTTGTCTTATTTATACTAGAGTCTTTTATTAGATTATTTTTCTCCATCCTCTCTTTTAACAAAGTACGTAAGCACCTCATATACAGGACGAAAAAATATCTGGTAAAATTACTGTACCTGCATGGCTATAGCATTTCTGATTAAAAAAACAAAAGTCGAAAAAATAAAGCCAAAATTATCAATAAATAATCACTTAATCATTTGTCTGCTCATAAGATAGTGCTTCACCGGAACTTCGTGCTTTTAAAATTATGGTTCTTATATATGGTACGTATTTAGTAAAAAATACAAAACTGAAAAATATATTAAACAGAATAAATGATTTAATACCATTGTTTTAAGTTATCTTGATAAAATTACCTCATTTTAACAAACTTTATCCCAAATTATAAAACCCTATTCTATTGCTAATTTAGTACAACTTAAAATAAGATTATTCTAAAAAAACAGCATACTATCCCTTAATATTGATTGTTGGTCTGGGGAACCACTGTTTTATAGTAGTCCGTGTTAAATCTTAGTGGTCTCGGACAAAAGGACAACTACTAATTCTGAGCCCGATGTTCACTTTCTGGTTCGTTTTGAATCCCTTAAATGCAATGGTGGAATTATGTTAACTTTTTAAATCTAGTGCTGTATATAAGCAAAAGAACATTGTTAAATTAATCTGATTTTATGTTTTGAACTAAATGATTTTTAGTACTTAACCAATAAGGTTATGCTTCATTTCTATTGATTATAATTTTTAAATTAGTTTCTGTACTTATTTTCTGCTAAAAATGTTCTTTTTTCTATACATTATCGTGAAGTAGTCTGCCCGTAAAATACATGCATTAGGTAAGCATTTTTTTTTTAAATTTTGATTTTGTGAATTGATGTTTATATTTGATTCTTAACTTGAAACATACCTTAACATAAGAAGAAATAATTAAAAAAAAATTAATTATGAAAAAATTAAATGGAAGAGATTAAAAAATCTAATGCAAAAGCAGGATAAAGAAAATTATAATAATCTGTTCATAAATCAAACAGAAAGCAGCAAAACAACGTGCTTAATTTTTCTTAAAATATTCAAGCATGAGAATGGCCTGGAACTTTGTGCAGGTTTTGATAACAATAATTATTAATTATTATAAATAATAATAATTAATAATAAAAATAATAATTTTTTTTAAATTATTATTTTCAATATTTTTTGGTGTATTTTCAAATCCACATAATTTTATTTGTTGTTTAAGTGGCATGAATTCTGATATATACTGGGAAATTAATTAATTCTTGGAGTAACCTGCCTTTGAGAAACGCTTTTTGTTAAAAACTAAAGTGCAATGATTTTGAAAGTATATTTTCATTAAATTAAGTATTTCCATATATTTATTAAAATTTAACCACTTTTCACAGCACATATGTATTTAAACTCTTTCAACATTAAAAAGAAATGAAATATGTTTTTTTTAATTAAAAATTTACAATGCTATTTTATAAATTTGAATGAACAAGATTAGATTAATCTTCATTGAAATTTTTATATAAGAACTGAGAACTAGTGAATTATTTATCAATGCATATCTTTTTTCATAATTACCTAAAGCATTCAGCCAATGTATGTAAAGAAGTGTTTTTCTCAATATTCCTTTTAAAACATTGAGTTGCTTCTATTTTAAAAGCCCAAGGATACAACGATGTTCTTATTCAGCCACAATAACCGTACCTAAGCCTAAGGACAGGAGGAATAACTTCAATTTGCATCTATCACAGTTTTTTCCGTTTTTCTAATGCACACATATCGATAAAAAGATTTAGATTTTACGAACGAGTTTCAACATTCATCAGCATCGAGGAGAACTATATCCTTAGGATATTTTGATGCATCGACTGCAAAAAGGAAAATAAAGTAGATTTCCATGTATTCATCAGTTTTCTTTAACATGATTCTCGCTTTTATGTTCTACATGTTTGAAAATAAGACGTTTAAATTGGGAGTAGAACCTTTGAAGAAAATTAATATCCCATTTTTTTATCGGATTATATTCAACTGTTATTTAATTTTTCCGATATTTAAACTCAAAAAATTCAATTTCATTTGTCGTTTTAAAAATAATTTTTTTATTTCTTTACGCATAAAATATTAATTTTCCTCTGGGTATGAGATGAAATAAAGTACTTATAAATTAAAGAAGAGATATAATATATTTGCGCATAACATTTAAATGGTCTTTGAAGCGAATATTTAAATTCCTCTAGAACTGAAGAAACTGTTTAAACCAAGGAAAAACGAATATATTTTATTAGACAAGAAATAATTTAAAACACATCTTTGTGGAAAATTTAAGTGACTTTTTTTTTTGCTTCAAAGGGAGATGAATAAAATAAAATATCTTTGAATTAACCGATCTTGAAGACACGGAAATATTCCATTACTATTAAGTTTGAATTATTAATTTTTATTTATTATCATTTAAGGTTTAGATAAGAGATTTGTTTTTTTAGGCTGGTTAATAATGACTCTATTTCCATATTTTCTGTAGTTGCATAGTTTTACATAAGTATTTATAGCCTTCTGGTGCTTAAAATCAATAAAAGTAGCATTACTGTCGAGTTTTAAAGGATTATACGAGGAAATATACGAGTTTTAAAGGATTGTTATTAGCATTATTTTTGCCTAAAAAATTATATCGTTCATATTTTGTCTGTTTATAAGACTTTGCTTTGTTTCATAATGTAAGTATATTATCTCAACTGACCTGGTCTATAATTGGGAAAAAATATGAAGTCGTACGTCCCAGTCGTCAAAATCACGCTACGTTTTTAAGGAAAAAAAGTTTAGTTCAGTATAGAGACTAAATCAGATACACAGGCGAAAAATAATGTTGCTTTTTAGATCAACATTTCAACAATTAAAAATGGCAAATTCAAGTTGTATCTAAAACTTTGCACATTAGAATAAGTCACTTTCTTTGCAGTATACTGACGATTTGTTGTGAAACTCGGTTATTAGGTTGTAATATTTTCACTGTAATAAGCTTAGTGCAGTATATTAAAACAATGCCACCAATAATTCTTAGATGTGCAACAAATGCGGATAACTTATGCTTATACATCATACTTCACGCATTCATTCCCTTTCAATAATACAAAATTTTCAGTTATACGCATAATTTATAATTATCTGCTTAATTTTCGAGTATCTACAAAATGTTCATTTTTTAGCAAAATGGCACTTGACAGAAAAAAAAATTAGCTTTTAGATTTTTTCTTGCTCATCTTTGTCAGCTAAAACGGCTCCCATATTCTAGCCAATTTTTTCACAACCAGCGTGAACCTCGTGATAGCTGCTAGAGCGTTTGATTGAGAACAATTGACGAAATTACTTAATGGCGACAACTGTGCGTTCAAAAATATCCTAGGAATGGCGAAATAAAACTCGAAAAGGCTGCATACATAGAATATGTTAAAAAATATGTCTAAACTTGAAGAAAGAGCCGCGATGGCTCAGGGGATAGAGCGTTCGTCTTTCAATGAGGTGAACCGGGTTCGATCCCGGCTATGGCTGGTCGATACGACTTTCGCACCCGGCTTGCAAAGACCACAGTGCTGACGTGAAATATCCTTAGTGGTAGACGGATCATGGGTTAGAGTCCCCTTGCCGTCAGGCTAACGGTGGGAGGTTCCTCTCCATGTAACTCAAATGCGGGTTTGTTCCATCAGAAAGTCCTCCACGAAGACAAATTTTTCCCAATGCTTGGTCCAGAAGCTCCCTTGTCTTCTGGACTGGGTTCAAGATTACAAGGAAGCGGAGTTAAACAATGGTAGTTGTAAACCCAAAAATTAGGTCGGCTGTTCAACGACGGTTATAAAATAAAAATAATAAAAACTTGACGAAAGACTTATTGTGAATTCCAGATTTCACAAGAAAAACATGGCAAGTACTTTCTTAGCCAAAAAACTGTGAAAGAGCTGTACCTTATTATGACAGAAAGTTTTAAGAAACAAAGTCAAAATTTTAAAATATGCTAAGCTTCTGGACTAACTTTGAACTTCAAAAAACGCTGTTATGTTGAATTTAGGCAATTGTATAACTTAGTTAAGTCTGTAATGCTATAACTGAAACATTGTAATTTCAACAAAGAAAAAATAAAAATAATTCTTTAGTATTCTTATAAAATGTTTTTTTTCTCTTTTAGCTAGATTTTAAAACAAATCTACATCCTGCAACTCATCAATGGTTGCCCATGCTTCGTGGAAATATTCGAACTTTAAACTGAATATGAACCACCGACTTATGGACACAATATTTTAAAATTGAACCCTCGAGTTTCGCCAACGAAAGAGAGAAAAGCGGCACTCCTTTGCCAGATTTTTAAATAAATCTACAATTTTCAACTTTTTAAAGGTTGCCCGAGCCCAAATGAAATATTCGTAGGACTCCCTTTTTAATAATTGTTTAGTGATAAAATGTTCAACGCGAGCATTATTATAACAATTCCTTGTGATCAATTTCTGGTCTTCCCATTAAATACAAATTGAACTAACATGACTATTCATTTTTGATCATTAAAAACTGTCCCATCATGTCGGATTTTAATTTAGTAAGAATTGGTTAATAATTTAGTTTTTGGTGTGTCAATCTTTGATACGAAAATTCTTCTCCCAATAATTTTCACGGTGGAATAGATTGTCAGAGGTAGAAGCTGACCTTCCAATGGGATTGTTCCATTATAACTTGAAAACTTAATTTGGAATGATAATTTCAAATTTATTTATTATATTTTATTTAGAGTAATTAGTGATAAATGCAAGTCATGGCTTTAATATAAAATGTAAGATAATGTAAGTTACACTGTATATTAATTTAATTTTTTTCGTAAGATTCTCATAGTTCATATTTCGTGGTACATTAACAGAATTAAAATTAATCAACGAAGGGGAAGCAAGAAAATAAAGGTAGTGCTCTGGCGCTTATTGGGTTTCCATATAATTGTGAACCGATTTATTAAAAAAATAATACTAATATAACATCATTTACAAACTAATTTTAGAATAAAAAAGAAATCAAACTATATTCAAATATCTAAATCATTTAATTCAAACAGATTTCAAAATAACAATAAATTTCAAAACATTTCTCTTAAATTAAATTATTCTGCATAGCTATTCCATGCTTCAGTTATTTGCTCAATATTTGATCTGCAAATCCCTGTCAACGGTGCAGACTTTATTTCAATGCAAATCAACTGTACTGATACAGATCATTTACATTGAGTGCAATCTCCTGGAAGGAGCTCAAACTCACATGTTATTATTAGCTGACAAAAGGGCAGCCACTGCAAGAGAGAAAACTGACTGAGAAACATAGTAAATAGCGACCTCTCCTTATCAGTTACTAAAATTGCGACTGTTCACAATATTGTAATTAGGAGCCAAAGCCTAATTAGTAAAGACAACGCTTGTTTCCACCGAGATAGGATTCTTCTTTTGATGGGCTTCACACTTTGAAAGTTTCATTAAAATATGTATTTTCTCTAACAAACAGAGGGGGATGTTACTTTTAAATGCTTCCATGTTTTTAAAGCTGCGAGGAAAATTATATTTAATGTTGGATATTGCTGATGTGGCATTATGCATGCGTTAAAGGCTATTGTTCTGCGCTATGCAAATTAGGACATTTAAGTTTATGAAAAGATTTCTGTCACTTACTACAGAAATAGATTTTAATCTTATTGTTTCGTATTTTTAAGACAGAAGCATGTGTGATATTTAAATATTTTATTTAGTTTAAGTACTTTTATGATTTTAATTACTTTCTCACTTTAATTATTCTTTTAAAATGGATAATGCTTAATTTTAATCAGCCTGTGTCTTCCCTGACGTATTTATGATTTTATAAAACAAGATCTTTTAAGTCTGGCGTTAACCCCTGTAATCTGAGATTTGAGGAAAAATTTAATTTCAAATTTAAAAATAAAATCGTCTGGATACGTCACTCCACAAATATTACACTGAAAAACATACCACCGTTTAGTACTTTTTTCCCGGATTTTTATGGCTGAAAGAACTTTTGCTGAAGAATTTTTTTTTTTACATTTCATAAGATGATAAGCTGCTTGAAACGCGTATTTTATCCTAAGTTTATTATAATTCAATACCTGTTTTGACCACGTATACTATTAGTTGAATTAAAGTACCTTTTCATACATGTGCTTCTATATTTTATCAACTACGATTGACTATATTTCATCAACTTTCTCTAATCAATGACTTGGAAATTTGTAATTCTTGTCATCGTAAAAGTGAAATAAAAATGATCAAATCTGTTTCATAAAATCAAAAGATTGTTTTAGATATTAAATACAACAAATAACGCAATGACTTAAATGTTAAATACAACAAATTTATACATGTTTTATATTTTGCCAAAATTTTGAGATTCAGTAAATTTGTGGGGAATGGACCATTAGACAATGCCAACCTTCATCTTTCAAAAAGTATCCAAGATTGAATCAAGTTAGCATGTCTTATATATTAGTGAATTGATGTTTAATAATTGTGGTGGTAGTTACGCCACAATACTACACCACCAGAATTTTATCAGGGGTGGAATTCGTTGAACGAATACCACTAGTTGCTGTGTTTGTGAAAGACCGGGAGAGAAGGATTAAGATCACCGGGTCTTGATCTTTAGCCATGAGAGCTGTAAAAGTTCACGGCTGCGTGTGTGGTTACTCCTGCGTTGCTATTAAACAGTCGAGTGTGTGGTTGTGTATAAATTAGACTGAGAAGCAACAGAGTGGGGAGGACGATGGCGCAGTCACAAGTAGCAAGTCAACTATTCAATGAGGATCATAGTAGTCGTGTTCATATCACGTCCAGGTCACCAATGTGGGGAATAGACCATTAGACAATGCCAACCTTCATCTATCAAAAGATACCTCAAGATTGAATCAAGTTGGTATGTCTTACATACTAGTGAATTGATGTTTAATAATCGTAGTATTAGTTACTCCACAAATTTTAATGTAAAGAATTTTATTTTAATTATGTGACACTAATATACTTTGCATTATTTATGAAGCGTAAAAATTGTAAGATTTAGAAATCTTACGATAATGTGTAGTACTATTGACGACGATAATGTAGTTCAAATAATTTTGACATATTCTGTAAAAACAAATAATAAATACTCCCTTCTAGTTTAAACAACAAGAATTCAATCTGTCTAAAAAATGTTATTTTTTTATTAAAAGAAGATACATTTTGAGTCTTATGAATAAGCTTTAAAAATGCTTAATTACTACGAAGTTATTTGACGTAATTTTTTTTTAAAACTTTGCTTATTAAACAAATACAAATAAAATAATTTTTGTTCATGTTCATTCATTCAAAAACATTTATACAAAAAGGACTGTATTTCTTTCCCCTTTACGACAATTCAAATTTTGCCACAAATTTGTTCCATGCCCTTTTTTTAAAAAAAAAAATTGATAAAATAAAACAAAAATGAAATTGAAGAAACACTAATCGTTGGAGAAAAAAATATTAACTTTTCCAATATTTATTTATTTCAGCAAAAAAAAAAAAATCAGATATTTAATTTAGAAATTTTTCTTTTGCTCATAAGCAATGAAATTATTTTATAAATTGTGCTAATTTATGCAATACATAAAACAAATATGCATTAAATTAACACTGAACAACAGCAATCATCATAAGATTTTACTGATTTTCATGCTTTTATTCCTATACGAAGATGTCTCCAAATTCTAAAGTGCTTATTAAAATCGATAAGGCACGTTGTTTCTTTAGATATCAACTTTTCGAATGAATCTGAGAGAGGAAACAAGCATAATTAAGTTGCAGAAGTTGCACTTTCATAAAATTCTAGCATCATTTATCTAACACTAAATTAATCTTCGTGAACGCGATAGTATTCAAAACACAACGACGGAAATAAGTCTTTTGCTGACAAGATTCAGAGACATCTATAGAATTAGAAATAACTTCCTGTACTTTGAAAATATGTTACGCCTAGAGAATTCCCAACCTTTACATTTTACATCACACAATACAATGCATACAGCTTCACGGAAGTTGCTCAATACAATAAACCTCTGATTACAAAACCTCTGAGCCGCGATTTCTCAGGGGATAGAGCGTTCGCCTTCCAATGAGGTGACCCAGGTTCGAATCCTAGTCGATACGAATTCCGCACCCGGCTTGCACCGACCACAGAGCTAACGTGAAATATCCTCAGTGGTAGACGGATCAAGGGTTAGAGTCCCCTAGCCGTCAGGCTAACCGTGGGAGATTCTCGTGGTAGTCGTGAACTCAAAATTGGCTCGGCTGTTGAACGACAGTAGTAAAATGCAGTGTGTTTACAGACGCGGTGACTCAGGGGTTAGAACACTTACTTCCCAATGAGGTAACCCAGGTCCGAATCTCAGCGATGACTGGTTAATACGAATTCCTCATCCGGTTCGCATCGACATCAATGCTGACTTAAAATATCGTCACTGGTAGACGGATCATGGGTTGGAGACCCTTTTACGTCAGACTAACCACGGAAGGTTTTCGCAGAATTCCTCTGTATGTAAAGCAAATCCGGGTTAGTTCCATCAGAAAGTCCTCTACGACTCCTTGGCGACTTTTTGAAATCTCGCCAAGTTGGCGATTACTACTTGGATCAACGTTGTTGTTTTATAATTGAAAAACAATTTAAATTATTACAAATTTATTAAAATAATTTTAATCAAATAAAAAATAAATCAGATCAGACGCTGTGTAAGGATGCAACATATCTCTCTCTGAAATATCTTCCAGAAACCTAGTTTGGCGAGATTTCAAAAAATCGCCTCCGGGGGAGGGGGGCTATTCCAGGACCCTCCCACTCCATATTTTATTTATTGTAAATTGCTGGACTTACTGGTGACATTCAAACTTTATGACATTTATGAAATTTTCTCAGGTCCATTTTGGGAAACAATAAATGCTTATTAAAACAGTACCGAAATTACAACATTTGGTCCGATTAAAACAGCAAAAAATATCATAAAACCAGTAGTACCTATTGTGAAAATTAAAACAGAATCATCAGCGTCAATAATAATTTGGCCATTATTTCTTTGTTCCTCTAAATTAATAATTACCTTTTCTCTATTAAGTTTCTTTATTAAAGCATAATTTATATATTTTTTTTAAATTCCCATTACCGTATATATATATATATTACATTTGATTCCTTATTCTTAATTTGTTTTAGCATGAAAACAACAAAAAGTTAGTTTTCACATCGAGATGATGTCCCCTCCATTAATGCACGATATTCCGAGTCCATTCTACCCCACTTAATCTAATCCTCTTTATCATAAAGTTTCTTAAATCATCTGAAGATACGAATCTGATGATCTATCTTAACATAATTTTACAGTCAACCTAAACAACATTTCAACAGGGTTGACTTGGCGACAAGCACGTATCCTTATTTAGATAAAGTTAACCAAGAAGTGTCAATTCATGCCGATCTACCTACCACAATTTTGCAGTAAACCGAAAACTTTATAGAACAATTTCAGTCTTGCTGACAAGCAGGTATTTCATTTATAGTAAGTGTAAGTGGGGAACCTGTTCGAATCCATTAATGCCAACAGGTCCAATCCTCATCATCACAATCATTCTGTAAGCAGCAGATGACGCACATCTGTTGATGTACCTACCACAATATTTTTCCCATTGGCAAAATGGGTCCTGGTTTGGATTTGATGGCGTCCACGCACTTTTTAACTGTGTTCAAGAGTAACAATAAACAGTGCGCATGCGTCGTCATTGCATTAGTTGCTATGGCGACCGTTGCTGTTTTTCTAGTTATTTTCACTATCAGTCATTTTTAATGTATTTACATAATAATAATTTAAAGTATTTTTATATTCTTTTTATTATTAAAGTATAATTACTGGCTTGAAGGTGATTTCAATATAAATGAATGAAGAATGCTGAAGAAGGAAAAGTATTTTGTGCCGTCTTGAAACGCTTACATAAGGCAGGCTTACATAAGGCTTTGAAAACCAATCCGACGACAAACATCAATTGAGACAGTTTTTACAAACCATGATTTGAAATGTTGTGACGTTTAACGGAGTCAAACCAGAAAGAAAATGCACTTGATCAATGGGTAACCAGTAATCGTAGCAAAGCTATCACAACTTTTTATTGTATATTTTTTGCGTTTTCTTTCAAAAAGTATATTACTTTTTGAAATTTTTTTTTTACATTTTAATTAACCTAAAATCTATTTGAACAGTGTTGACTTGGTAACAAGCACAGGTTTCTCATTTACAGAAAGTGTTTCACTAAGAAGCATCAGATTTATGGATGCCCGTGAGTCCATATGTCAAAATCCAAATCCATTGATGCCCACTTGATCCAGTTTTCATCATCATAATTATGCTTAAAGTAACAGCATAAAGAAATAAGAAACCACCGAAGACGTTCAAAGCCTTTTTATGAAGAGAAAAAATTCATTTTTTTAAATTCAAACTTACTCAACGAAGAAAACCTTGCAAATGACATGAAAACAGAATCTGTTTTGAGAAATATCGTTCCAAATAATACTGAAATAATGTTTTGTTATCAGCAATAGTTGCGCATTGTTATATTTTCTAAATAGCGTTAAATAACACAAAATATAACAATGCTCATACTGTACACCAATTGAACCTTAAAACAACGATTGTTGTTTTACATTTAAAAACTTGAAGGAGTTTTATTCACAAAAAACTATTTAATATAAGATCGAAATTACTAATCATTCGGTGGCAATGGTTATGAGATAAAGCAAGATACCTTTTCAAAGGCTAATGCATGTATTAACCACTCTCATGCAAACAAATTTAGAAAGTTCAAAAGCTAGTTTTCTCTAGTAGTTTTTTCAAGAATATAAGTGATTTTAGTATGCATTTTAAAGCATTTATTATTTGCAGGAAAGTGTAAATTAAACGTAGTAAGAAAACTACAAAACTACTTGTTTTACATTTAAAAAACTTGAAGGAGTTTTATTCACTAAAACTATTTAATATGAGACCGAAATTACTAATCATTCGGTGGCAATGGTTATGATAAAAAGCAAGATACCTTTTCAACGGCTAATACATGCATGTATTAATCACTCTCATGCAAACAAATTTAGAAAGTTCAAAAGCTAGTTTTCTCTAGTAGTTTTTTCAAGAATATAAGTGATTTTAGTATGCATTTTAAAGCATTTATTATTTGCAAGAAAGTGTAAATTAAACGTAGTAAGAAAACTACTTGTTTTACATTTAAAAAACTTGAAGGAGTTTTATTCACAAAAACTATTTAATATGAGACCGAAATTATTAATCATTCGGTGGCAGTGGTTATGATAAAAAGCAAGATACCTTTTCAACGGCTAATACATGCATGTATTAATCACTCTCATGCAAACAAATTTAGAAAGTTCAAAAGCTAGTTTTCTCTAGTAGTTTTTTCAAGAATATAAGTGATTTTAGTATCCATTTTAAAGCATTTATTATTTGCAAGAAAGTGTAAATTAAACGTAGTAAGAAAACTACAAACCTACTTGTTTTACATTTAAAAAACTTGAAGTAATTTTATTCACAAAAACTATTTAATATGAGACCGAAATTATTAATCATTCGGTGGCAGTGGTTATGATAAAAAGCAAGATACCTTTTCAACGGCTAATACATGCATGTATTAATCACTCTCATGCAAACAAATTTAGAAAGTTCAAAAGCTACTTTTCTCTAGCAGTTTTTTCAAGAATATAAGTGATTTTAGTATGCATTTTAAAGCATTTATTATTTGCAGGAAAGTGTAAATTAAACGTAGTAAGAAAACTACAAAACTACTTGTTTTACATTTAAAAAACTTGAAGGAGTTTTATTCACTAAAACTATTTAATATGAGACCGAAATTACTAATCATTCAGTGGCAATGGTTATGAGATAAAGCAAGATACCTTTTCAAAGGCTAATGCATGTATTAACCACTCTCATGCAAACAAATTTAGAAAGTTCAAAAGCTAGTTTTCTCTAGTAGTTTTTTCAAGAATATAAGTGATTTTAGTATGGATTTTAAAGCATTTATTATTTGCAGGAAAGTGTAAATTAAATGTAGTAAGGAAACTACAAAAGTAATACGCAACACACATAGGATATTATATTGAAATTGCAAACGTATTTAAAAATACATATCATATCCGAAACATTTCAACATAAAATATTAATTTTCTTATAAAATATGAAATTGAATAAAAATATATTAATAGGAAAAAAATAACGCATAATAACTGCATGTGGTTCTTGTCCAGTACTATAAATTAAGTTTTATAGGTTGTATAGCATAACAAAAGCATTAAAATATGAAAAAAAATATCTTTAATTGACACGAAAGTATACTTTTAAAATTATTTATAAACTGAATTAACTTCAATGTATTATGTTTCGCAAAAAAATTATAAGCACTGATATTATTAATCAACGATATAACATGAAATGAGGAGATTTGTTTGAATACTAAACATTTTTAAACAAACATCTCAAAACATTTACTGAAAATCTAATGTAGATTTTGTAAGCAAAGATAGTCATCATGCATAAGTCTTAATTACTAAATAACGAAAGAAAATATTTACTTAGCTTTATTTATTACCTTTTGATAAAAGTGCTCTGAAAAGCAACAATTCCATTCATTGTTTTTATAAAACGTCATTATTTAGATACCTCGTGAAATAAATATGTGTTTAAAGTGTTAAGATACATTACTTAGTTTATTGTGTTTTATTATTCCGAGAAAAAAAAAGTTTAGAATACGCATTTATTCGAAATTCTTTTGCTACATGTTTAATTATTATTATATTCTTGATTGTATTGTATCGAATTTTTATGCTAATGTTTCTTAGTTGTGTCAAGTCAATGAAGAAATTAAGGTTAAAACGTAATCAAAAGGAAGACAAATCAAATTTAATTTTCGAAAATTGTCATCAATGTTTACTGAATTAATACGAATAATAATTGAAAAACTTTTTCATTAAAATGAGGGACTTGAATTTACTGTGCTTTTTTTTAACTGTTTAGCTTCTTAAAAAATTGATTTGTTTTTCATTATATCCTTAAAAGTTTCTCATAATTTGAACACATCTTGAACCTCAAGAAACGATTACACACACCTGAACATACCCCAAAAAATCAACTTATATTTAACGAAAATTTTTCACGTTCAATAGTTTTTTTTTAAAAAAAAAGGTCAAACTCCCAATTTATCGATATTAACTTTCAGACTCATGGTGTATGTGTATATGTCACGGCGAAGGACCGAAATCGGTGGTTGTTGACTTTCACCGGTGAATGTCGACAAACACCAAATACGTCGGTGAAAGATCGAATATTTCATTACATTCTTGTACATTCGGACCCTCACCGGTGTATGTCGACAATCACAGATATGCTTTGGTGAATGTCAAAATATTTATTACATTCGGTTTTATATGAATTTATTCGTGGATATAATTACATTTATTCGATGTTTTACCCCACACTGATGTTTTTTTTAAGGTTAAGTGCCATTGCCCGGTATATATTTGCCCGATACTCCAAACAGTGATGTTTCTTCTAATCTATCGTCAGTAAGTATTAAAATATAGAATAAATATAAATATATCAAATAAATATAATAATATTAACGAATAAATTAATATAAAATTGGATATAACAAATATTTTGGACATTCACCAAAGCGACTATGTGATTGTTGACATTCACCGGTGAGAGTCAGAAATAAGGGTATTTAGCAAATATTTTGGTCATACACCAAGCGACTACGTGAATGTTGACATTCACTGGTGAATGTCGACATTCTCCAGATTTCGGTGTTTCACCGTAACATATATATAGATACAGGCGATAGATTATTGACATTGGGTAAAACAAAAGGTTTTACTTATATAAATATAAGTCTTGTGTAAGTTATAACTTGTCTAAACAAAGAACTCTACCCGCCTCAAAGTGTGAGACCATCTGGTGCTATGGAAACAAGAAGGACGCATTTTAGGGAGGGTAGCTTCACTCTAGGACTAACACAATAGACCGAAGAAGGAGATTCCCTTTCTCTCGCCGACCCCGCACCCCTACTTGAAATAGTCATACCTCGTTACCATAGTCACCGCCACAGGTCCAGACGAATGTCTCTGGGAGTTCTTATTTTAGACAAACTATATATGTAGGTAATATGCGGAGTTGCAAAGGTCGTCCATGATTCCGTGAAAATGCAGCACCTCTAAGCGCGTTCTGGTAATGCGGTGCGTAGAAAGAGTTAAAATCATTTGACCATCATACTTTCATAATTTTTCCCCCAATTTCATAAAATTTCAACTCTCATTTTTCGGAGCCAATATTAAAGAAAAAAAATTACTCCAAAGTTACAAAATAACTCACATGCCTATGATTGAGTTTAATAAAAAATTTCTCCACAACTATAGCTGAGTTCTCCATTTCATAAGATCCTAAAAAAGGATCGATGTGTTTACTCTATTGGGAATTTTGCAGAATATTGCTATGGTTGCGTGTCACATCATATTCATTGGTCACACGCGTAACAAACATGGCATGAACTTGATTCTAAGATCTGTTACTTTTAAAATTTGAGTTACTGATACATCTGCCTAAATATTTTCTATTCAATAGTTTTTAAAAACTTTATTTTTTATTCTATATAACTCAGTAGTCCCTTTAAATGAAACGACGGTATAAAAAAAAGAATTTTAACTATTGGAACAAATTTACCTTTTATGCGCTGTGGCTTTTAACGATTTCTCCACTCTCCACATCAGCTCCTCTTCATTACCATGGTTTTGGCAAATCTTGTTTTTCCTCACTCCAGCGTAATTTAATTACAGTCTGATATGGATTGACGTGGCGAAAAAAATAAAGGTTTTCCGAAACCATGGTAATGGAGAGTGGAGAAGTGTGGAGTGATGGAGAAGTGTGGAGCGCTGTATGATTCGTGTGGTAATTAAAAAACTGGCTGTCGAAATAGGTTTACGTATATAGCGTAAAATAATTTCTCTGCATATTTAAAATATCTTTGCTTTCATTTTTAGTTAGGGAAAAAATATTAGTTAATTTATTACTCTTTATACGTTTAAAAAATTAAAGAGATACATCTTTCGAATGGAGAATTTTCATATTCAAAATTTATAAATTTTTTGTCTGTTTTTTCAGTAAATTATTAAAACAAGTCAATCTTTTGTGGATGAAAGATTTATTTTAATGATTTCAGGCAGATGTTTTCATTGTTAGCGCACCTTGTCAGCTGAGACCTCATCAAGGCCTCGTTATATTTTCTCCTTTCAGCAAAATTCAATTACTTTTATAATTGAAAATCAATTTCTAATAAGAAACTGGCATTGAATAAAAGACTACGAAAAACTCCTGCTTTCACTTATTCCGAAATCTTTTTTTTTTCCGAATTAAATATAGATGAAAGGGCAAAATTTCGAGAAAGAAGAGTTTGAAGTTTTCATTCTCTAAATCTTCTGAATTATTCATGCTTTATGTTGTTTTCCTTCTGCAGATCATTCTAGCTTGATGGGCAATAAGACGAAGGTTAACAATAGGTAATAAAAGCAAACTACTCTTCAAGAAAAAGTACTTTCTAAAAGGAAGAAAGAGAATAACTTGATAAATAATGCATGCCTGAACTTTTTAGCATGCACGTTTTGAATTTCGCATTGTATTATGACAAAAAAAAATGTAATAATTATCTTGAAAGAATTTTAATTACGCTCTTTTCATACTTATTGCATTAAAGGTAGCGGAAAAAATTGTTTTTAACTTTTTTAATAAGTAATGATTTTCAAACGCAATATGAAAAAGAATTTTGAGGAATAAAGCTTTTGTAATATTTATCGCAATTTTGCACAGGTTATGTTACGCATACAATATTCTAAAGAAACTTCTTTATGCTACAAAAGAATATAGGGAGTACTTTTATTTATATATTCGATGTTTTTTGTAAAATATTTTTTGATTCAATTCAGATTTTTAAGTGAACTTCACTTTCAATAAGTATTTGAAATCTTAATTATTTTTCTTTGCGTTTCAATAGTTTCATTTGTAATAAAATTGTTAACACCTTAATGGCCAGGAAAAATATCGTAATATAGGATTAAATATCGATATTTTTTGACAGTAAATACATCGCGATATTAAAATTCGTACCTATTGGCTATAGGATAAACGCTAATGTTAGCGTTGGCGAAAATTTCCCTTGTCAACACGCGATCCCTTTAACTGATAATCGTTCATTCGTTTTACTCAGTTGGCTTGACCTTCGATACATCGACAACAGTGGATTTCTTACTGTACTGGTTAGCTATTATCATCACTCTGTTACTTTTGACTTAGCTTCGTTGGCGGGATTTTCTCCTTTTTGATTTCTCAATTCAAACAAAACAAAATTTTAAAGTTTGAGAAACATGTATACAAGGCCCGACTTAGCCTAGTTGGGGCCGGGGCAAAAACTTATTTGGGGGCACCCTCTGCTTCCCTACATCAGTAATGAAGAACTGAACTTTATGAAGGTATTTAAAATTTTCGCCTCATTATACATAAGTAACAAGAAAATTGACTAGAACCTAATATAGCTATAAAGTCAGACGAAATAACGTTCTGTCCATTTTATTGTTTTTCTGACAATTCTATGTCCATCATGACGAATGCAGTTTTCTGATTGTTAACTTCGTCATCTAACTGTGAAAAATTAATATCCTTGCTGACTATAAGGCAGAATTCAAGTAAATTTTCGTAATTACGATGTTTCACTTAAGCCAATCAGAAGCCTGTATTTTTGTGTAAACACATCGCATTTTGCGATGTGTAAAAATGCAGGCTTTTGATTGACCAAATTTGTCCATCGAAATTGAGAAAAGTTAGCTGAATTCCGCACTAGAGAGCCATGGATTTACGAATTATAGATTTTTTGTATTCATACGATAGATTAATGAAGAAGCTAACATAAAAGTGGCGGATTTTGCACTGCACTGATATTTTATTTAAAAAAAAGTTCATTAAAGAAGGAAACCTAAAATAAACTTTCTAATCGATTTGGGGGGCCCCTATGATGTGGGACCCGGGACAACTGTCCCGTATGTCCCTTGGTTAGGCTCTGCATGTGTATTTTAATATGCTGATTTGTTATATTACAGAGTGAGTTAGATGTTCTGAAAAAGTTCTTAGTTAATTTTACGTTAAATAGCATTCTAATTTATCGATCATATGGCGCTGAGGTCATAGATCACGTGTCTGTTTATTAGTGATCGTCTTCTTCTCGAGTTTAAAGTACTCAATTCAGTAGAGGTTATGTCATATTTAAGAAATAAATATACAGTTAAACCTAATTATATAAAATTAGCTAAGTTTGAAAAAAAAGACAAATGTATAGATATTATATAATCTATATGTTAAAAATATGGGAATATTGCAAGATTAGTAACATAATTTTGGTTTTTGATGATGAAACTCTCCCAGCAACCCGACCTTTCTTGAAAGTTTCTGGCAACAGTTTTCATGTATCCTCCGCAAAAAAAAAAAAAAAAAAAAAAAATTGTGCTATTAAAAATAATATCAAAGACAAAAATATTTTCAAGCAATTTTTGATTAAAGGGAAAAAAATTGAAAACCCTAAAGTTTTATGTCAATTCTCAAAGAATAATCTTCTACTTAATACAAAAAAATAATTTCAGATATTAAGACTTTTTCCCAATGGATTTACAGCGAACAATATATTTCAAAGTTGTTAGAATTATGGAAAAAGAAATCTCTATTGACTTTTAAAAAAATTTGAAACATTGAAAAACTTTTTTTCCTAAATATATGCTGTTCATAAGTACATTAAGTAAAATAAAATCTCAAAGGTAACTCCAGAAATAAATTTCCAGTAAGTCACATACAATATTTTTTTCTACTTTAAAAAAAAAAGAAGATTAAATAACGCGAAAAATTCACTAGATTCTTTGAAAGAATATAATAAAGACCTATTTCTTCTATTCTATCGTTTTCCTTGGCGACTCGTCCCTTCCAATCAATCAAAATGTCACCTCTTTAACGTCGCCAACAAGAACTTTAGGGTCGTGTTGAAACGACTAAATTGAATTGCAAGAAATTTTCTGCAATATAAGCAATCGATGTCGCATAAAAAAGAAGTAAAAAAGGAATCTTGAAAAACAGGAGCACTTAGATTTAATCACAAACTGAACAACTTTCAGTTTCTTTAATGTATTCCCTTTATGTAGTTGAAAAAGTTTCCGTCTTTAAAGTAAGTAGAGAACGCAAATGTCTCTGTCAGATGTTTTTTTTCTTCCCCCAGCTGAATACGTTTTATTCTATACTGTTTGGAGCAATATTAAATTTCAATTTGTTTTGTATTTTATATTAAGAAAACATTTTAATCGTAAACAAAATTAATACACGTGAGCTTAAGAAATGCAATCGTCATCAATAATGAATTAAATTACGATAAATGCTACGAACAAGCCCAATACAAGGTTAAATTGATTAAAATAAGTCTTGCATTTTCAATAATTTTTTACATTTCAATGGATCGTTGAATATATTGACTTTTCCTTTTTCTTCTTCGTCTTTTCCTATTTGCTGTCTTCTATTTTTATGAAAAAAGTTGTATATTTTTTGTATTTATCAGTTATAGGGTACATGAAGCTTAGTTCGCCGATACATAAAAACAACGCTAAATTTTGGTTTACAAAGATACCGATAATACTCCTAGGAGTGTAAAATATAATAATATTGATATCATTATTGATATCGATAATTATTACATGCGATAACATCGTGATCATAATAAATAACAAATATCAAGCAATCGCTCAAATCAAAATATCGCAATGCAATATAGCGAAAATTATGTATATTGGTAATTATTTAATACGGTATTGTTATGAATGTTGATAAATTGTATTTGGACAACAAGTAGAAAAACAGTGAAATTAATTAATAGAACACCGCGATATAATGTAAAATATCGGTATCTTTGACAATACATCGCAATATTAAAATCTGTACTTATTGCTTACAGGGACCAAAGTTTGTAATGGCTACAACATGGAAAACAAGTCGCCAACTCATGGTTAATATAACCGATAATTACCACGTTTTTTCCTTATTTTTTGATTTTAAGTAGGCAACTTCTGAATCTCCCACCATTTAATTAAATCATCTATTTTAATGATGCCGAATGAATAATACGTTGAACAAACGACCTAATTTTTTACGATAGATAAAGTTTTTTTTTATTATTTAAATGGCTGTATTCTGTTAATATTATTCAATGAAAAAGTATTGTTAAACAGGAAATTTTAACAACAATTGTGTTCAAAGTCTGTCTGAAAGGTTCACTCAAACAATTCAATTAGCAAATGTTTCATCTATTTTTCACTTTCCAAGGAGTGTCACTCATTTACTTGGCGTGTCAGTCTCAATATAAGTGTAATTTATGCACAGAAATTTCGCTATTTCCACATAATTAAAAAATAAAGTACTAATTTCGATATAAATCTTTAATCTTCGCTCAAGTTCTCTACAATAATGTATTTCCTTTGGTGGCTTGCACTATTCAACCATTATTACAAGCATGTTCATTTTTTTACTCTAAAAGAAGAGCTTAATCTGTTTTATTTATAATAAAAAAATAATTTTCTATGCTTAAACCTGATTTTTGTATCTTCCACCACGTTTTGTGTGGTTAAATTTGGAACAAGATTAAAAGCCCAACTTGCCTACCTTTTTTGTTTTCATTACAATTTCTAAATTATCATTATTGCAAGTCCTGTAAGATTTAGATCTAAAAAATCATTAAAAAATCTCGTTAAATAATAATTTTTTCAAAAACTATAAAATTTGGAAGCGCAATACATATTGCGAAGCGATTAAAGGCTAAAATAGGAATTATTCTTAAAAAGCAGAGATTTGTTTAAGGTATCCATATTAGATGAGAAACTACATTTCGTGAGATGTAAATTACATTTTCTCTGTCATGTCTGGCGAAATTTTTATTCTTCAAAATTAATATATTTTGTTACCTTTACATTTAAAATAATTTGATACTTAAAATCAATTTATGGAAAGTTTGTATCGAAAAAATAAATTATCTTATGTGTTTTTTTAAAAAAAAATTGTTTTTTGAATTTGTCCAAAACTTAATTATTTGTTCAAACAACAACTCTAGGATTTTATTTATGACTCCATACTTTTTTTAGAAATATTTTTTTTAAGTATACATGTGCTAAATGTACTAAGTTGCTACACTTAGCATACTTATACTAAATATACTTTTGATATATTTAGCATACATATGCTTTAGTATACATATGTATACTTTTTATATACCTCTTTTCGTTACATCTTTATGCAACAGAAAATTTTTAATGTTTCGCAAAAACATCTTAAAATGCATACTAAACATCAGAAAAAAATAAGAGAAAGTAGACTGCAAATTTGAAATTCTATTACCATACTTATCTTTATCTTAAAGCACTGTATATCAAGATATATTGGATTAAATATTTCCTCATCTGATCTAACTTTATCTCAAGGCATTTTCAGTATTTATATTCAAATGAAATTTTTTCGAGAAAAAACAACATTCTTTAAATTGACTAGCTCTTAAGACAATGTATATCAAATTATATTGAATTAAATATTTCATCAGGTCTAACCTCATCTCTCAAAGAACTTTCAAAAATTATATTCAAATGAAATTTTTCTGAGAAACAACTGCAGTATTTTAATACACTGATTTCCTTTAATATCATAAAAAAAAATTTTTTAAATATATATTGAAAAATATATATCATAATGATTGAAAATATCTATATATTTGTCATAAAATATGTAATACGTATTTTCATATTTCTCTCTATCCAAAAACAATGCGTATCAAAACATATTGTATTAAACATTTCATCCCTTCTAGCTTTAAATCTCGAAGCACTTTTCAGTATTTGTATTTAAATGAAATTTTTCCGAGAAGCAACTACAGCATTTTATTAAACTGATTTGCTTTAATATCACTAAGCATTTTGTTGGAAGATTTTAATAAACCTGGAAGTAATAAAATACTCTCTGGAATGCAAGTCTTCTTGAATATTTGGATATCTTCTAAGAAATTCCTTTCATCTGCAAAAGAACTCTCATATTTAATTAAATACGATGTTTATCTAGTATCTTGTAACTTCCTCAAGAACCGTATCTTTATTCAGAGGATCCAAACACAGTTTATTTTGCTGTTAGAATTCCACTTACATATTTTTTTTTCGTTTTGTTTTCAGAATCTGGCAAAACTTAAAAGCTGAATTAAATTTATAAGGTTTTATTCGTGAAAAATGATGCGTAAGAATTAGATAAAGTAATTAAAAAGAACGTTCTCTGATGTTCGCTAATTAGCCATTTTTTTTGTCAATTTAAGGAGTGTTTCTGTCTTTAAATGTTGTCAGATGTATCTGAGTTTTTATTTAATTTCGATTAGACTGTTCAATTTGATTGTTACTTGTTCTTGATATTATTTCAGTGGGATTCATTAAATCATTAATATTACATTTTTATTTGGTATTCGAAATTTCTTTACTTTCGTTTTGAAATAATTGCTAATAAATTAGGCTTGAAACAGGAGCATCTGTCTGAACGGAAAAAATTAGGTATTTTATTTTTAATAAATATACATATTTTAATAAATATATATATTCATTCCACGCGTTATTATAAGGATATGCAATGATACAGAATACTATAATATTACAATGCTTTTGAGAATAGATAGTTAAGCATTTTTGAAAGATCAAATTTTTGGAAAAACTATTTTACAAATATGACTTCTTAAAATTAAATAATTTAGCTACTATTCCGTTGATTTTATCTAAACTTAGCATTTTGCCCTTTAAAATCATAAATATTAAAATATATAAAAGTTTGTTTACCTTAACAATTCATATTTTTTCGAAAACTATTAAAAAAAACTTAGGAGCTGAGCCTCCAGTTTCGTTGCAGCTCACCAACCAAATAAATGCTTATCAATAATTGTTGTTTCTTAGCATAGAGCAGTTTTTTTTCTTACGAGAGTCGTAATTATTCGCTTAAAATCTATATTCTACAAAGAATTTTGTTTGCTCGTACCCCTACTTCACACGTTCAACAACCGTAATTGAATATTTTCGTTTACCAAACCCGGTGATATAGTAAATACAACTTGCTTATAGGCATCACATTGCACAAGAAAATGATCGTTTAGCTCTAAATCATTTAACGAATCTTTTTAATGGTAATTTATAATAGTAAAGCAACTCTTTCAGTTTTAAATTCTTAATTTAGAAAACAATTAAGAATCGAAGGACAAATAATAGGAGACTGAAGTAAGAACAATAAATGTTACAGATTACCACTTAAAATTTAGAATACAAAAATATTTTACAGGTAAACAATACCTTTATTAATTTTATGCAGATGAAAATCAGACAAGTAAGGAAATTAATATGAAAAAACTGTCAGACCATTATTAGATTTTTATGCATAGTTAGTAAAATGCATGATATGATTATGAAAGATATGATTAGTACATGATTACTAAAATTTATTATTTTCGTGGAATTATCTTTTAATAAATGAATTTAATAATAATGCGCAAAATCTTTTTTTTTTTTTTGATTCAGGTAAAAATTTTTTGAGATATAGTGAAATACGAAGAAAAGGGAAATTTAAGAGGGCATATTTAAGGAGCCAAAAATTTTGGTCACTCCTCGACAAAACTATGAGAGCATATTTCTTAAATTGCGCCTCGGGCCGTGAGTCCAAAAAAACTCTGTGAGTACAAGAGTCAAAATTCGTTGAAAAAAATACATGTTTATTTAGTTATATTTTTTTTGTGTCTGATTTCGCAACTTAAAATATCGTCTGTTTTAATCTATTAACTCGTTTTAAGTTAACCTTTCAAACTATTGAGTTTTACTTCTGGAAAATCCGATCATTTTGGATCAAAATTTATTCCAGATGTGTTTTCTTTTTTTTTTTAATATTTTGCATCGTGTACAGCATACCGAAGGTAAATATAGAGAGATGATTCAAAAATAATCATAATTAACGTAAAAATCAAAGAAAAATAGACTGAAATAGGCTGTTTTATACGTACATCTACGTTTTATACGTACATACAGAAAAAGACTGAAAATAGGCTGTTTTATACGATTATCTGAGAAAACCAAATAATATAGTCTAAAAAAATAAGTGCAAAGTTCATAAATTGATGGCATTGCGTACTAAAAAGCTGAATGTTGAACCAAAAGTATGTGCATGACAGTTTTTTAATCTTGTCCTCAGAATATACAATACTGTGGAGCCAAATGAGGGTTTATTTCAATACGAAATCGTTCAGTTTTATTACTATTTAAATCCAATCACCAATATATCAAAATCCCACGTATTTACACTTTTTCTTTAATTGTTTTCTCATCCTCGAAAATGCCAATTTTGATTAATGACGCCAATGATGACAACGATAAATTGTTCAGTATCGAGCACGGAATGTTTCAAGTTTTCTCTCATCTCGCTGGCAGCTAGACATTCATTAAAAACGGAAATACTAAGTTATAAAATGCACGCATGTTATTAGCATGTTAATATTAATGTATTTTTAAATCAAAAATGGCGTCAATTACTTTACAACAAAAGAGATATAATCTAATATTTGTGGTATTTTCTACACTAGGAACTATCCTTGGTGTTTCATAATATTTTTTGGCGTAAAATAGTTACCACCCTTTTTGGCCATCGTCCTTCCTTTATTAGTTCATTGTAAAATACATAACTATTCTAAATAACATTTTTTTAACAATAAACTAATAAGAAAAGTTTCTAGACAGAGAAACATAACTTCTAAACATAAAACATAACAACATATCAAGAAATATAACATCTTTTATTTATTATATTTTTAATTTAACTAACTTTTTTTTCTCCATAAGATATTAAAAACAAACTTTTTCGATTCTGAAGCTTGTTAATTTCATACATTTAATACTTAAATAGTAGTTTCTTCAAGCATTTTTTCCTTTCAGTCCGTTGTACTTCTACATATATGCGCTATTTCTTTTAGCGCCACCAAGGTTTAAGACTCTTTAGTAAAAATGAATTTGCCTTAAGTTTTCTTGTTACTATGTTAATCAAATACGATACAGAAGTCCCGCCGTGAAGTGATCGTAAATACACGCTTCCCAGTGGAACACCAAAGTAAAGCATCACTGGCTGCGGTCAGTGAGCGGGTGGGTGACCACTTTGATCAGTATGCGTTTTTATCGCGGCTACAGGTTGGTTGGTACAGGTCAACGGGCTGCGAAAGTAGGATAGCCATCCCTTCTGCAGAGGATCGAAATTGCAATGACACATTTTCGGATCATTCTCTGGGATGTTTTCCAGACCGTCACCAATAGCTCATTGTGCAGTTCTGGTGCGACTTACTATTCTGGTGCGAATAAAGTACCTACCATAACGACGCATAATTGAAATTCAAACTGCAAAGCCTTTTTCTCTCTCAATTATAGTAGAAGACACTATTAGTGGTGTATACTCTTTAACAGTTGCTTTTAAACAAAAACGAGCTTTGTCGAGAATTTATAGTATGATCTTCAATAATTAATATTTTTATCTTTTTTGTATAATAAAAGCAAAAGTGAGACATCTTGGGCGGCAAAGCCAAATTTTATAAATGAATATTATTTCCAACTATTATGGAATGTCTGTAGTTTTAAAAATATTTGTTCCTAGTGTTAGCAAAGGTTACGTAATAATATTTTAATAAATTGGAATAAAAAAATATTTGCAACCACCCGCTACTTTCAAATTATTTAAACAAATTTATAAATGATCAGAGCGACAGATTATTATGCTTTTAAAAATTCTATTGGTTTTAAAATGTTTGGCTTTAGTTCACTATCAATAAAAAAAATCTTTCACGAAACTCTCAAACAATGGAAAGTATGCAAGAATGAAGGATAGAATTTATTTGTTTTAAGTTCCAAATATATTAAAAATACTAAAGAATACGAATACTAATTCGACTTCGAGTGCAGGTGGTCGGGCTACCAAAGCAGGGGAGTCATCCCCTCTTCAGAGGATCAAAATTGTGATTACCTGTCTTCGGATCCTCCTCAGGGATGTTTTCATGACCTTCACCAATAGCCCATTGTGCAGCTAGTGAGAAGTAAATGAAAAAGGTACAGAAAAAAATTTTACAGTTAACTCTTAAATAGAAATTTTCCGAATTTAAAACAAAAACCTGCACTTAAAAAATTTTCAAATTAAGTATACCCTGTGACAAAACAGTAAATTTCTTTAATAGTAACTCTCATTCGAACAAAAATATACAATCCTTCTTTTTTGACTCCATCCAAGGATCTGGATGTTTAAAGGGAGGGCGAGTTAGCATTCATTTATCTCTCCTTGACGTTCTCCTTAATGCTATGCTAATCAGGAGAACGGACGGAGGAAAATCAGAACTTTCCTCTGACGCTTAAGAAATACTTGAAGACGAATGACTGAGTTGAAGTTCTGAACTAAGAGAATTTGAATTGAAACTCCCTCCTTTGCATCCTAACTTAAGTGGCAAATCTGAGCTGAAGGCGTATGGTTTGTAAAGTTGCATATTTGATTCACTTCTAAAAGCTTCTATTGAAGTTACATTGAGAATTGAATACTTTCCATTAAGCGCGTAAGCGATGGCAACATTCCAACAAGTATTTGGGGTTTTTCATATATTTTCAGAGAGGTATAGTCATTAGAGATTCATCCATGGCAAATGTTTAAATTCGGTTTTCCTTTTAAAGTATGCGTTTACTTGCATTTGAAATAGATTCTATCTTTCTTTTATTAAAAGTCACTATTAATTTTGGAGCATTTCAGTAAATCAGATATTTAAATACAGCAGCATCTGGAAATATATTCAACAATAAAGGCATAGGGGCACCGTTAATGAATAAAACTTGAAAAGCACGTAGGTTGTTAATTTTCTTTCACTTTTTTTTTTGCTCGTGCCTATAACGGACTACAACTTTTTAGTAAAGCAGTAAAAATATTTAGCATGTCTCAAATCCGTTAAAGGGGGCAGCTACTTAACACTAAAGGGTACACCCCTGTGGTGTTTAGTAGATAAGCATCTTCTGTAGTGAAACACCTTACATGACTCTAGGGCTTAGGTGTTTCATGCATCAAGGGCCAAATATAGTTTTTGGTGCAGTGAGACAGCAAAAATGATCTTTTACACTACTACATGTAAAATAGATGCCGTCGTTTCGTATATCCAGTAAAGCTAACATTTACAATCACAGTAAGATCACATAAGAGACAGTAGAATTTAAGTTTTTTTTATGATTCCCCAGAATTCCAAATGACGACTACCTCCTATAGTTAGGAGTCGGGAATTATCCGTGGAAAAAATTAGGATTGTTCAAAGAATGTACGTTTTTGTGTCCAATATCTTAACTTTAGCTATCATCTGCATTAATTAATTAGCATATTTGAGTTTACCCCCTTGAACCATTAAAATTGAGTCTTTGTACGTGAAAATCCATTCTAATGTTATTCAAAGTGTTTCGTTTTTTTGTTTTTTTTTTCACTCACTGTTCATTAAATTAATTATTTTGATTTTATATTTATTTATTCAGTAAATGGTTCATTAAAGGTTGAATCAATATTTTGAAAATAAAATAGGACTTACAAATAATTATTACAGCACTTGGCAACAAAGTATTTTTTTTAAAAACTAACTATTGGAGCAGTAATAATTTATTAATAAAAATATATCATAATAATATCATAATAATATATCATTATATATATCATAATAATTTATTTAAAAAAAATTAAAGTTTTTTCTTATTTAAACTCATTCGTATGATATAAAACTTTTATTAAAATTTATTATTAACACATTTTTTTGTAAACACATATTAAAATTTAATATAAAATTTATTTATATACCAATTGTTTGACTTAAAATAAACTTTATTGAAAAGTTAAATTGAGAGTCATGATTAGTCTTCTCACAATTTACAATGAAATTAATGAATAACTTATAATTTATTATAGAAAAATTATTAAACTTCATTATTTATTTAAATTGAACGCTTTAAAACGTTGTGTGGAACTCCAGTGAGTTATATTGTGTGCTTAACGTTAGAAAAATGCGTTTTTTTCTTACTTTGTTCAGAATAGGACAATATACATCGATGTATTATAAAATATTCATGCTATATCAATATCGCAAAAAAACGGTATTAAAATCTATTATTTTGTTCACCCGTAATACTACGATTTACGATATACATGATTTACGATATGCATGATTTACGATATGCTATGATATCCCTAGTATTATGATAACGGAATTAGTGTGATAATTACCACCATCAATAAATTACTAAAACAATATATTTAGTATTGTCAATATAAAAAATTTGTATTAACTATAGTTATTTAACTCCATATTTTAGAGGGTTTTGGTTAATTCTCTATGGGTAACGAAAATAATGACTAATATGAAGAAAACAATTTCGAAACATTATCAAATATCGATATACGATCACAATCTCGCATGACTATTTATTCTAAAACATCAAAAAGTGTTTATTTGTAATATGTGAATATTTTAAAATTAATTTGTTTACTTTTATTTCCATTATCACATTTAAGAAAAAAAAGATTAATAAAAAATGATATTTTTTTTCAATTTTAAAACAAAGTATTTACTTTTAAGAAGAATTCAAAGAATTTGAGCAGAAAAATAAAAGTATCCTTAGGTGAAATATTTGTGATAAAAATGAGATCTATAAAAATAATATCGAAAGATATTAAAGTTTTCTGTCGAAAAATATGAACTGTCACTTTCTTGGGAAAATATCAAACACGAATTTAAAATCAAATTCAAGGTACGAGCAATTGAATCAATAACTGTATCTTTCAAACATAAGAATTTATCTAGATTATTGACACTTTCTCTCGTTTTTTACTTTAGATATGTTATTAATATTATGGAACATGTATTTCCCGATATACTATAAACCATTTCTATATTTTTACGTTACTCAATATATTCCATTTAAATTCCATGTGTCATCCAACGTAAAACTCTAAAAATAGTTAACTGTATCGGAAGAGTCGTAACTGAATTGTAAAGAGTTTTGCAATGATCACACCATATACATCAATTTAGAATCCTTGTCAAAAACACTAAAAGTGTATGTATAATTGTCTTCAAATTGATTTTCAAGCAAGGAAAAAGATTTTTTAATGCTTTTTATCAATCAAATCAATGCTAAAGAAGACGGGCTGAAAACTTCAAAGCCAGTTCGACAGGAATAGAGTTAAGTTGAAAGATTAGGCAATTAAATTGGTTGAGATGTATTTTATCCCTACTTTCGTATTAATGATTTGACATATTTGGTTAGCTTTTTCGTTTTTTTTCTAAATAAAATATGAAATTGAGATCTGTAATCCGCATACTTTTATCTTATTTTTTGCACAAATTCTAAAATCACATATTAAGAGAAGTGGACCGCAGTGTTAATTATAGTTATGAACAAAGTAATCCAAATATAAGTGATAGGTTTGTTCCAAACATATTTTTGGCAAGGATTCTAAAAGAGCATATTAAGATGAGTGGACCACCATGTGTAATATCGTTCTAAGCAAAGTAATCCAAATATAAGTGCATAAGATGCATGTCACAAACACTAAACTAGATAAGAATACGATTAAACTAGATAAGAAGATAAAAATCTTTGACTTAGCTCACTATTTAAAGCCACAAACCCAACCATTAAGGAATCTCCATTATTTACAAGGAATTGGAGGACAAATTTTTAATAACCCAGTTAGTCCATATCGTTTTCCTCCAAACCCATATGACCCAAAGACATGATTTTCATCATCGTATTACGAGTATTCTATCATTTTCAAGTCAGCATAGGAGTCAAGTTGAGTTGTTTTGCTAACTGTAGAATACTCTAAATCCAAAACTCTAATCATATATTTCCGCTGCATGTACGAATTCCGAGAATTTCTGAGAAATTTCCTCAGCAAACGAGACATTACAGATTCAGCAATACTTTTACAAACAATTGATCAACAATAATGAATACAAAAACGCTCAAAGAGCAATTCTAAAACTCGTCTCAAGTTTAAAAATCATACAACTTATTTGTTTTTCTTAAATAATTGACGTTTTAAATTATAGAAAATGTGGTACTTATTTAAGTCCTGCGTTTTTAAATTGATTTCCTGTTTTGATCCAATTAAAAAAACATTTCTCAACAACAAAATTAAACTAATGTTTAACAAATGCTTGCAATACCTGAAATCGTCACTAACACGGCAGATTGTTACCAATAACTGCATAAATCTAAAATTCCTCCTCTAGGTGGCGTTAATGTTTACATTGGGCCGAGAAACATGCGGATCAAGGTTTACATATTACAAAATGTGATTACGGAACATTCTTTTTAATATTATTTCAAAAGAAAGAGCAACATATTCAGATTAAAAATTGGAACATATAAAACGGTGTTTATTGAACAAACAATAAATTCCATATATAGAAAACTCTAACCATATATTACAAGGAATTAAAGGACAAATTGGTAACACAGCAGATTTTTACCAAAACTACATAAATCTAAAATTCCTCCGCTAGGTGGCGTTAATGTTTACATTGGGCCGAGAAACATACTGATCAAGGTTTACATATTACAAAATGTGATGACAGAACATTCTCTTTAATATTATTTCAAAAGAAAGAGCAAAAGTATTGAAATTAAAAATTGGAAATTTTAAAATGGTATTTATTGTACAAACAATAAATTCGATAAGATTATAATCGAAAATAAAAAGTTTCGGCTTTTTTTTCGATATTGGTTGTAAGTCAGTTACTAACCATTAGGGCTTTTCCATTATTTACTTCGAATTTTAAGACAAAATTTAATCCCCGGTAAGTCCATTACGCTCGCCGAAAGACCATTAAGCCCAGCAACATGATTTTCATCATCGAATTGCTAGCTTTATTATTTTCAGGTTGGCTTCAGGAGTTGAGTTGAGTTGTTTTATTCCAAAATGTAGAATGCAATTAGAAAACTCTAACCAGATATTTCTGGTGTTTCAGCAAACATACGGAATTGAAGAGTTTATTATAAGTAAGTTTTAGAGTTCCGCAAATCCAAACTATTTTCTCAAAGGGACTATAATTGGATGCCGCTTTATGAAAATTTAAAACCCAGCACAAAATGCTGAAAAATATTAAATCTAGACAATTTAAAGAAACTGTTTTTTCGTCTTTAGGATTTATTTTACTGTATAGATACTTCACAAGCAAAGCAGTTAGTTTAGTTAAATTTAAAATTTACATTTATGCAAAATTTATAACGGAATGATTAAGATTTGTTTTGCTTTTAAAACATTTCAAAAGTGAGAGAACATTAAGTATTACTTAATAATAACTTATTAAACACAAATAGAGTATAGTTTGAGGGGTAACCTCGAATATTATTTAATTGTTTCCAGACGATATTTAATTTACGAAATCAGACACAAAAACGTACTTTTTCTGAATAAACTTAAATTTTTTTTTTCTCCAACGGATTCGGGTTTCTGACACCCAAAATGTAGAGAGTAGCCGTAATCTGGGAAATATGTTCCCCATAGTTCGGTCAGGAGAGTGGTCTTAAGTTTGGACCCCATAATGATAATTTTATTTGTTGCATATTTCGTCGTATCACGAGAACTTTTTAAGCAAATTAAAAAAATTTGCACACAATTATAAAATTTGTTTTTGCAATGATGATTCCATGCAGAAAACAAATTTTAGTAAATATCATATTTTAATTATTTTATTGATTAATGGTCAAAAACAATTTTGAATCGTAAGGCATGCAATTTTGCACATCATTTTAAAATTAGTAATTTTACGCTGTTAAATGCAAAATTTGAGCGATATCGATGGAATAGATCGGGAGAAATTGAATTTTAAGAAAGCTGTATATTTAATAAAATTTGTACAAATTTTGTATTTTGCCATGTAAAATTACATAGTTTAAATTGACTTAAAAATTTACATACCCTACAAGTGAAATTTTATTCGACTATTATTAAATAAAATAGTAAATACAATAAATATTTATTGATATTTATTTTTCGCGTGGAATTATCTTTAGATAAACAATTCAATTTGCTTAAAAAGCTCTCGAGATATGGCGAAATATTCAACAAATAAAGTTAACATTATGTGGTGTAAACTTTGGATCACTCTGTTGACCAAATTATGGGGACCATAATTCCCAGAGTATGGCTACCCCTTTTTTGGGAGGATCAGAAACCCGAATCCGTTAAAAAAGGTATGTTTATTCAGAGAAAATATGTTTTTGTATCTGATTTCGTAATTTAAATTATCGTCTGCACTTATTAATTAGCATATTTGAGGTCACGCCCTCCAATTATTAAGAGTGATTCCTAGACAGTAAAGATCTTATCTTTCGATTAAAAGTTATTCAAAGTGGTCCGTTTTTTTGGCGCATTGTATAGTCTACAGCAGGGGTTCCCCAACCATTTCGTACCTAAGAGCAAATACCAGAATATCGGTCGAATGGCGGGCACCATTTATTCGACACAAAATTACTTTATTTTATATGCTGTTCTTTTTAAGAGTGGAAAGTTATTTCTGTGAACTATATTCCATAATTTCACATCTGCTATAATAGTTTTGAAGATTATGTTTTCCTGAAGGTCCAAAATTTCTATGTTCACTTCTTCTCGCCTAACTTGAAGACATTCTGAAATGTATGTTGCTATCTCGGTTACGTTTATTTGATAGTGAAAGGATTTACAAAAAAAGTGACCATAGGCTCGATGATATTAAATTGTTGAAAGCGCTTTTCAAATTGATCTTGAAGCAATTGGAAGTTGATGACAAATGTTAATAAGACAATTTCACTGTCCCCTATCATTTTTTCATGTTTGGAAAATGCACAAGAGACTTCATTTTCAAATGTGATATCCACAAAACTAACTTAGTTCTGAGCCAGTTTATAGCCCTTATCATTCTTGCTATAAGTTTGTCTTTTCCCTGCAGCTCCAAGTTTAAATTATTTAGTTTTTCAATTATGTCTGTTACGAAAGATAAATCTCCTAGCCAAAGAGGATCTCTTTATTCTAAAAATATTTGATTTTTGGCTACAGGATAATTTTTTATTTCTTCAATTAAATGTATAAATATGTCAAATACTTTGCCTTTACTGAACCAGCGTACTTCAGTGTGTAAAATGAGGTCAGCATCATCAGGATATTGTAACAGGGCCTTGAAAAGTCGAAGTTGCAAAGGAGTTGCTAGAATTAAGTTTCAGTTATAATTTTCATTACGTCGTAGCAGCGGGCTCACCTAGACCGATCGACGGGCGCCATGGTGCCCGCGGGCATAGGGTTGGGGATCCTTGGACTCTACAGTGAAAAGAATGCATTTTTAAATTTGCCAGTTACCGTTGCTTATACAGTTAGCGATGCTTTATTTTTTTATTTGCTCTTCATAAGATTTATGAAGCATTTCAAATGCAAATGGTGCACTAGGAAATCTGTTTAAAGTTAAGTACTAAGAATTTTAACTTTTTTTAGAAACAATTAACACTCCCAGAGGATCTTCAAATATTTTAATATTTCTTGTTAGTTATCTTTTGAAATAATTAACAATTTTGGAAGATCTTAAAATATTTTCATGAAGTTCTTAACATAAATCAGTTATTTTGTGTCGATCCGAAAAAAACTATTAAGAGGCGGAAAATCCCAAGATTTTCAAATATTTATTTATTTTTATCATAGAGGGCTATTATGCGCAAATAATCTAAAAACTTCAGGAATAGTATTAACTCGGATTGTAGAAAAAAATGCTGCTAAATACAAGTTTTGAACAAGAACAAAAAAAAATAAGCTGAACGTTGTATGAAATGAAGTATAAATCTTTATCTTTATGTATAGCGCAACTGAAAAAATACATATTTCTTACAGCTTTATGCTTCAATTATTTTTTTCTTTTTACGTCATCCCCAAGAAGTTTTTACGCAGAAGAATATTTAGCTATAGATCTAAACTTATGAATAAATAATAAAAGAATTAATGTTCATTACTAGTTTTGAGCAATCACGCTTAATATAAAGACGAACACTTTATAAATTGTAGTTGAAACTAAGTTTATTGAAGTGAATAAAAACATTTTGTTTCATAGTTTAAGTCAGATTTTTTACAAATAATTTTTAAATATTTACTGCCAACAAAATCACTTGTATAAGTTTCATACCCAAGGACACAAAAGAAGATGTGAAAATAAAAAAGAAAACTTTTTTTATTCATACAAGCATGTATAGAGATATAGAGAGTAAAAATACAAATGATATGCCGTAAAGAATTATTAAACTTTTCATAGATAATATTATAGATTTAAAAAAAATTTTATGAATGATAAAATCAATTAACATTGAAATGAAAACCTGTTTATGATTAAAATATTGCTCTAGGCATTGTCACCGTTATATTTAACGCGATTAAAAAAAATACATATTTCTTATAGTTTTATGCTTCAATTATTTCATCTTTTTATGATAACCCCAAAAAAATCCATAGAAAAAATGTTTAGTGTTACCAAAAAACATTAAATAAGATTACTTTTTTTTGGTAAACGAATTTTTTTTTCAAGATATCATTAACTTCCTTCTTCTGATAATCACAGTAAGTAAAGATCATTACAACATCAAACAACAGGATTTAAGTTGAAAATTTAGCTCTAGGCTCGCAATAAAAGACCTAGTTATTCTGTTTCTATTCATCAATAAAGACAATTGAGGAAGAATTTATCGTCATCAACGCAGTCTGTTTTCGATGAAATTGACTTTTCCAGTTTCCAATATAGCTTCAAATGAAGGATAAATTGTTCGACAAAAAAATCCTTTTAAAAAATCTTTTTTTTTTTTTTACACCTTTATTGAAAGTTTAAAGATAAAACAAGATCTTTTAGTGAAGATTGTATACTTAAAATGATCTTCTTATAGCAATTAATTTTCTCTAAACGTAACAAAATTTTAAATAATTGCGTTTGTGTTCTCTACAAGTAGTTTCTTTGAAGTATTTAACTATTTCAGTTTCTAATGATGCAAATTTCAGACAATTTTTAATAACGAAGTTGGACATATCACATGGCACATTGAATTGTTTTAGTTAATCGTAGAAAATTAGCCTTCGAATGAAAGTCCTAGTTTTAAGTTACAGGGTTTATCCTTAAAATCAGATCACGTAATAATAAAACCTCAACTCCAGACAAAACGTTCTACCAGAAAATTAAATTCTTAACCAACTTCTGGTTATGGGTTATATGGGTTCTGGTTATGGGTTAACTGGTTATGGGTAATATAAGTTTCAATATAACTCATAACTGCATTGACTTTATAGCTAATTTCAAAATCATTTGCAAAGTTTGTCAATAGAATATACTGAATTTACTAAAAAATTTTAAACACGGTTTTTGCGACATGTCAAGCTTTTCAATATGAAAAAGGCAATGTTTTTCTTCAGGCAGTCACTGCAATTTTGCTTCAAATGATAGTTATTTTGAAAACTTAGCTTGATAGGGTTTTTTTTTTAACCTAACAACTCTTACGATGAGGAACTTTTCCGAAACTTTTTGTGGATAAATTAACAATTTACCTAAACAGAACTGGGTTCGAACCCCGCCGGCCGAAATAGTAAATGGTAAAATGGTGACTGATGCTCGTTAACTCTGTATAGTCACAAAGTCTTCTATGTCCCCATAACAAATCGATCGTTCTCGGATTCAGGTTAAAATTACGATCTGTGGATGGATGTATGAATGGGTCCGCTCTATAAACGGGTGTGACGTATGCCTGTGGCAGAAGTCGCATTCTTGGCTATAGATGGCGCCACTAGAAAATAAGAAAAATCGCACCCTTCAACCTTAACAGGCATACGTCAACAACCTAAGAAGAAAGCAGCCAACTCTATATTTCTATATACAAAAGTAACTGTAAAAATTGTAATAAGTAACTGTATTGATTTAGATAGAATGTAACAAATGAATGAAAAAGGGAAAAACCCTTTTTAAAATTACAGGTTTTATCCTAAAAGTTCGACTTTGTATTATACTAATTTCCCATGTCTAAAGAACACGTTTTGCTGGAAATAAAAAAAAAATTTTTTTTTGCTGCAACAAATAATTGTTGTGGCTCATGTAAATTTCAGCTTATTAAATCACAAGATAATTTTGAGATAAGTTAGAACGTTTGTCAATAGATGGTGCTGCGTTGACTTTCAAACAAGATATTTATCTACATAAGACAAGTCTATGCGAAAAGTGTAATCTTACTTTAGAGATTGGGCTAAAACGGATAGTTATTTTATTAACATTGATAATATAGTTTCAATTAGCAACGTCATGAGTTGATTAACTGTTTTGAAATTTGTTGGAAAATAAATTCACTAGTTACTGAAACATAATGAAGACGAATATACATTTCTATAGCCCAACCATTTTTCAAATTTATAGCAAACTATTTTTCGAATTGCTGCTTATTTAAGATATACCCGGTGTCCTGCTTGTAATACCCTTCTTTAAACCATACATAGACAAAAACTCATGGATGTAAAGGAATTCTGCAATTGTTTAATCATCCATTAGAAAAGAATTCTTATTCACACAAAACATAGTGTATTAAAAATAATAAAAAATAAATCAAATATTTGGAAGAAATAAAAGATTATTTGTAAAAGAAATATTTTGTCTGGTAAAATAAATGTCCTCTTAAATATATACTAAATCCTCTTAATCCATTATCCTCGTAAATATATGCTAAACTTAAATTATAACCATTATTGAAAGCCATTTAAGGCATTTGATTTCAAGAAAAAAATATTTATTTTATTCCTTATGTTTCAACTGCATTTATTTTCTTTTTAAAATTCAGTAAGATGACTTTAAAAAGAATTCAGTAACAAAATTTCTAAGTAGTTTTGTTCCATTTAGGGGAAAGCAATATTATATTCTTTTCAAATTTAAATTTAAAAACATCATGCCCATATAGATTAAAAATTATTTAAATTCCTCCGTATTAAGCATATTTTATTAATAATTTAAGCACCATTTCCTGTACTTAAAGTACATTAGAATAAAACATATTTTATATTTCTTTAAGATATAAATTTAGTGAGCTTAAAAAACTTATGGAAACTTGATATTTGAAAAGTATAATGTTTATTTAATTGTTTTTATCCATAATAATTGAAAAATATTTTAAATTTACTTCCGAAACGATCCAAGCGATTTTTCATTTAAAAAAGAAGGCTTATTATTTTCCTTTCTCAGAAACTTTATTTATTGTTAATTATTAATAATAATACATAATAAAATAAATTTATTTAATGCATAATTAACTTAATGAAAAAATATGTCGACAATGGAGGTGGTAAAATTAATACACAGCTGGACAATTGCTAAGGACTTGCCATAAATGTATGCATAGAGCTTAAAAAAATTAAGCGATGTTAAATACCAATTGAAATAAAAGAAAGCCAAAATGTTAGGACATTTAAAAAAAAGATGTGATGAAAGTTTCCAGACTTTGGGACATGCTTTGCACAACAATATTCAGCAGCTGTTGGGGGTAATTTGTCTCATTCCTCTATCAGTTCACGTATGAGTGTGTCCTTGTTTATTGCAGAGCATTATCGACCAGCAACACTCCTCTCAAAGCATCGAACATATTTTTAATGGGATTCAGATCTTGAGAACGTGCTGGTCATATGAGGCACTGAATGTCCTTGCTCTGTACATACTCCTCGAAACTGACTGTTCGATGACATACTGCGTTGTCGTCCACAGAACAAGTAAACATGAGGCAGCAGAATATTATCAATGTAGCGTTGGTCAGACATAGTCCCAGGTGGAAACACATGGAGTAGAGCCCCTGAATTAGACAGGCCGATTTATCATCTATTTTTGGAGCAAAGAGCTAACATAAGCACAATACTAACATAACTTGCGAACTTGTTTGTTCAAATTTTGCTTGATAGGTCAGCTCTGATAGTGTAGGAGCCTTAACATAGAGGGTCATACGGTCATTAATCATAATGCCAGCACATACCATGGCACTTCATGTAGGATATTAGTCCTTTTCCTGTGTGCTTGCTCGACAATACACGGTACCAATCTCACGTCAGATCATTTGGAGTCGACAGCAAGACGGAGAGACTGAATCTGCTCTCATCTGAGAATAGCACGCAAGGCCAGTGGCTCTTCCCTCCAACTGCGATGCTGAAGACACCATTGCCAACGGGCGTTACGGTGATGGCTGGACAATGGTCTGCGCAGAACAGGTCAGTGGGCAAATAGTCCTCCTGCTTGCAAGCGTCTGGCGCAATTTTTGGAAGATTCACTTGCCATTAGTAGTATGAAACTGATTTGCTACCTGAGTCACTGTACTGAGCCAGTTCCTTTTTGTCGATAGGTCTTAAGTACTGGTCTTCTGCAGGCGTCGTATGCGGAGCACGACTTCCCCAGACTGCTACACAGCAATGCGACTGTCGTCAAACTCTTTGGCTACATCTGCTATTTTTTGACTTTCTTCAATCTTACCGGTAATACGAAAACGCGTATAAGAATCTAAATGACGTAGAGAAGACATTTTGAAAATTGCAAGTTTGTCAATGGATTTATAACCGTTGAAATTTAATTTTAAGCAACAACGCTTAGTGCACGCCAAATCCTTTATATCATTTATCTGCACCGTCATTTGATAAAACAGCTCGACAACCCAAAATTTGCATACGCAAAACAAGTCTTACTGTATCTCGCACTAATGGTAATTTTTATATCTTCTAACCTTCAATTTTGTGGTGGCTATTATCATCAACAATTGTCCAGCTCTGTTAGACGACTTTTGTCGCCAATTGCGTGACATATTGGACTCAGAAGGGAATTTCTTTCTTCTAATATAGCGGCTTTTAACCCTTAAGTGTTAAAACATAACACTGTTAATAGTTTTTGCAAAGCTGATATCATAACTTAATGTATTTTTATAAGAGCCTGATTAAAAAATTGGTTACGTCTATTGTTTTTTCCTCAAAATTAGCAAAACATATGGCAGATAACACATTTAATGAGTTTGAAAAAAATTGCATAAAAACAAAAATATACTATTTACTCTGTTATAATTATCAACGCAATAAATTTTCAAAATTATTTCCTAAATAAAATAACGAAATAAAAAATTGTAGGTGTTATTTTTAATGTTCATTTTTAATGTAGTGGGTGGATATTTTATGCTTAATTGCGCAAGACATCGATGCAATATCTTTAAATTAAGTTATGAAAAACAGCATTAGCTAAGTTACTTAAATAGAATGCTGAATTTTAAAATTTAAGTTTCTTTGCTAAAATATGAAATATGTATTTTTAAATGGATTGCAGTGTAAAATATAGTTACCTTTAATTTTGATAAAATCCCCAGACCCTTAAAACAAAGCTATTTAACACAAAATACAGATGTAAGAAAATAAAACTTCATAAAACTAGTACAGGGAATTTACTGTTACAAATATTTTAAATGATTTGTTTCAGTTTTGTTAAATTTACATATAAATACATAGAATGACATATAAAACTAACAAACTAAAATCAAAAGAAGAGCTTCGATTTTCCGAAATAAATTCCCTTTATGAATATTTAAAACTTAATCTTAAAATTCTACATTTTTCGAAGGAGTTATATTTGAAAACATGTATATTTGCTGTAAAAATCGCTAGCAAATTTTTAAATAAAACATTCATCTTTAACTTAATGCATTTGAAACAAATTTAAACAGTCTTACAATGATAATTTACAGAAAATATATTATAAATTTATTAATTCCCGTTAAAAATAACTTTAACGAATATTATTTAAATTTGCTGTAACTCTGATAAAATCAATTTATAGTTATTTAATCATTATAATTCGTTTTTGTAAATTATTAAAAAACAAATTAAACAAGAATATATAAGTGGGTAGGAGCAAAATGCTGACGAGCAGCACTTTTGCTGCTAAAGGATGTCATTTTTACCTAAAACCAGTCTTTAGTGTTATTTCTACTTAGGTACTTTACATTTTTCCTGAATTTCCATTAGATATAACAATTGGAAGAAAGATTTTATTGCATGTATGACAATTGTGGTGTTTTTCGCTAAAAATTCTGTTTTCACCATTATGTTGTTACGAACCATTCATGTAAATTTTATGTTCTTCCACGTAATTTTATTTATGCTAAATAGTAGCTTAGAATATATCTAGAATACAATAATAGGTTCTGGTTATTAATTAATTCAGTTCATTAGAAGAGTGATCTAACTAAACTCAGTAGCGCGACAGCCCATAGAGGGCCAAGGCCAACTATGCCCATCTCAGTTTTCTTGACCTTGGGCTCTGGGGTGCAGGAGCAGATGTTCCGGTCAAGTGGTCAGCCGAACGCGGAGCATGCTTGGTACTCATTTATCGACCCACTGAAGGGATAAAAGGCTGAGTCAACCTTGCCCCGCCCGAGGATCGAACCAGGGACCTGTGGCAATCGGGCGTCAAAAGAGTGATCACCAGGTATATTATTCGTCTGGTATAAATTAATAAACTTTTACAAAATTTTACATTTCTCAAAACAATCTAGAAAATTAGGTGTTAACTAGAAAAAAATTGAAGATGCCTGTTATCTTTTTTTATGATTTAGAAAAAGTTATAAAATACTTTGTACTATAAAAGCATTTAGAAACGTAATATAGATATCATATTACTGAATAAAGTTTTAATTATTTATTCACGTCTTAAAAACTATAACAATTTATAGCATTTTTGCAGTTAATGAAGTGAGAAAAGAAAATTCTTTATTGAGTTGTTATTTGTTAAACGAATTTATACAGTCCGTTTCATGTTATATGATGAGTCTAACAAGTTTGCTTACTAGAGGGACAAACTCAAAACTAAGTAAACTGAAAATGCGTTCATATATGCGTTCGAAGAGTGTACAAGACATTGATTTCAATGAACACACGTAGTTTATTCTGTAGAGGGAATTGAGAGAAATAATATGAGCCAAAACTCACGTTTTGGGCGTTTTTTTTCGTATAAAATTTTCAATTTTTTGAAGAAAAAAATGAGGGAATTTTAAAGAAAAATGAATGAAAATGAAACTGTTTTACTCTAAGAAATTTGATAACAAAAGTGTTTGAAAACCACTCACCGAAAGCAAAAAGTAACGCCCCATTTTCTGAACAACAATCGTCTGCAGACTCAAGTGTTCTTTTTTTTTTAAATTTATTTATAAATAATTTTCTTTTAAATCCATTTTTTTAAAACTAATATATTTAACCTGGCCCGCAAGATTACTCGACTTCTAATAAGCCTATGAATTTAAAACTTAGCTATTTTTTAGAGCATAGAATGCTACTTAAATTTACTATAATTGGTAAATGTTTTTTTTTTTTTTTTTTTTTGAAAGGAAGTGGTTAACATAATTTTTGTAAGATTCCAAAACAATAAATTAATTTTAAAAAATTGATTAAAAGTGTTAAAATGATTTTTATGACTTCCATCACGTTCTACACTGTTCATGATTAGAACAGAAACTAAACTCCTGTAAAAACTCCACAAAAACTTCCGTAAAAAGTTCAAAATCCTTAATAAAACTAACATTTTTTTAGAAAAATTTTCAAAAAAGAATAAAATTATAAAAAAATATTGTACATTGATGTTTTATTGACTAAATCAGAACCATGTAGACAAATTAAATTGAAATGTGGCAACGAATAAACATGAAGTATTGTTACAAATTGGGAAAACCTTCTCAGAAAAACGCGAGTGATAAATAACAAAATTCACACATACTAGAAACTAATCACGATGGTTTAAAGGATTGACTTGAACTATGCGTATAATTTAAAGTAAGTATAAATAAGCTAGGAATAAAAACACAAAAACTTGTCTTATCTAAATTTACTATTGCGTCATAATAAATAGCTTCATAATGAGTTAGAATTTTACTACCTTTAGGTGGAAACTCTTCTGAACTCTTTGAAAAAAAAGAACTCATTCAAAAATTATTGGAATATAGTACTTGCGTTCCGTCTTAATTCCAGTCTTATATTAGAGTTTAACCTTGATATATGCAATATTTTCAATGGATCTGAATTTCTGATTGCGATAATGTTAGGAGTAGTAGGCAACGTCTAAAATATAGTTCTAGCAGTTTAGTCAGAAAGAATGTGGTAGTAAGATTGAACCCATTAATATTAATTTCACCTTTTGTGCGTTTTACCATATCTGGAGAAACATTTTAGCAAATAAAAAAAATTGCTCGCTATTAAAATGTAATGAATATTTACTACTTTATTATTGGTATTTTGAATAAAAGTTGACAAATTCTGAATTTTAAAAGTACAAAACTTTTTTACATTAATATATTATAGAACCATGTACTTTTAAATGCAAATATAAAAATGAGGCAAAATTGGTCAAATAGTTCTGAATTTATATTTTTGTTTTTAAATAATTATATTTCTTAGAACTTTTTACAAATTTATAATTTAAAAGTTAAAAATTACATTTTTTTAAAATAAACATTAATCGTGATTGGAATTGCATTGATAATTTTTATTAGCAATTTAACTCTATTCAGCGTTACTTTCTTTTTTCTTATATAAAAGTTAATTACATAGACAATTGTATTAATAAGCAAGAATTGTTAGTAAACCATTTAAATCTGTAATTAATTATGTTCAGTTGAGTATATTGCAACGCACTTTCATGCTTTAATCAGAAGTATATTTTGGAACGATTTACAGAACTATTTTGAAGCTCGACAAGCTTGAATATAACTGATTGCATTTCAAATGTGCAATTTATATAAACGTAGTGACATAGTACGTCTCGATTTCGTCTAGCTTTAATTATGAAATAATTATGTCTCAAAAACATGTTTAACTCGGGGAAATATTCTACTTGTTTTTTAATTTATTGTAAAACTACTGTTAAAACAATTAAATTATTTAAACTGTTTAATTTTATATATGATAATTATGTTAAAAATTTAGATACCATATAGGTGATAAAATTTCAAATTATGGAATTTGTTTAAGCAAAGAGAACGTCTTCTTTAATAACTCAACATAAAATTCCTTAAAAAAATAACTGAAACCTAGGAATCAGGAATCTAATGCTAAGTAACTTTTTAAAAATATTCAGTTTAAATCCCTTAATTAAGCACTCGTTGTTTCCTTCATTTTAATTCAAGACAGTAAAATAGTTACCATTTATTATAATTTCAGAAATAATTAGAAATATCATAACTGCAGAAAATATGTACCTTATTTAAGGCTCAATTATACTTTGATAGTAATTATTAATTCATTCGATTATAAAGATTTGAAATGTGTAAAATAGGATGAAAAAATGACCAATAATTACAATAAAGCCTCAGAGTGCGTAGCCAGATTTTTCAACAAAAAATACACACTTTCTAAGTACTTTTTAAGCACTCAAAAATAGGTTTAATCATTTTCTAAAGAAATCATAATTAGGATCTGGGCAGTAATAAAAAGTATTTTTTTCTATCGCTTAAAGTTCTTAATTTATAAACTTAATATCAATACAATTCGAAATATTTTGAAAAACTTTACATAATCATGATTAAATAACTAGTTTCTGCTAAATGTTGCAGAGAAAAATCATGCATTTTTTGTAATTTCGAACGACAATCGACACGGCAAAGAAAAAAATACCTTTTTAAAAGACAGAATATTAAGCACTTTTTACAAACCCCGAATATAAAAAGCAACTTTAAGAACTTTTAAAAAACGTAAATCAAAAATAAGCACCTTTAAGCATTTTTTAAAAACGATACACACCCTGAGTCTTAGTACAACAAAATCAACTTTCAACTTATTTCTCCGTATAATATTAGTTACTTATTAAAACGGTTTTTTTTTCACATTGAAATATCCTCGATTATAGCCAATAGATTTTTCTCATATAACTATCTTTTTAGACACTTATCTTTTCTTTTTATGGCATTTTTGAAGAAAAAAGTAAGAATAGTAGCTCGATCAATTCACTCTCACGTGCACTTTTTTATCTTCTATTTTGAAACAATTTTTTGTTTTGCATTATTTCATTTTTAACTACATTACTTCATTCAGATTTCAACTTTAAGTTTTCAAAAGTAAAATAAGCTTCAAAGTCAACGGTTTGTGTTACTACGTTTAAAATGCTTACTTAACAAAAATAATTAAAATTAATCATTTTAATTGATTTATAATTATCTAAGTTTATTAATAAAATAATACATTTTAAATGGGAGAAAAATTAAAGTGTACTGTAGTAATCCTAGGTCAAACTTCTTCTGGTCTAAATCATGGCTACTTAATTTTAAGCATTGAATAATGTTATATAATAAAATGAGAGCAAATAAAGCTAAAATACTCAATTTTATTATGTGGGTTTCAACACATCAGTACATTATCAGTAATAATTAAAGAAATAATTCTTACTTTCTTCTCAAACTATTTTTATGAAATTAAAAAATGGAAGTAATTGATTCTTTCTTTCTCTCATTTTTTTGGCACGTTGTAAGCAGATATTACTATTGTAATTTTTTTTTTGCATTACGATCGTATAAATGTTGTACCACACCTTCAGTTAATCTAAGCCATCTATAAATTTCTGAAGTTCTCATCTTTTACTATAGTTGTTTAAAGTTACCAATATTTACTCCATTCCGCTCAAGTAATTATTGTTCATAATTTTTTCAGTCTAAACTAGTTAATACCCTGTGATTCTTAAAGAACTTATATTTAATGATACTAGTTAAGCTTACGATACAACTTCATCGCATTCAGTAAAACTTGCTTCTTTCGAAGCATTTCATGTGGTGTAAAATTCTAATTTCATATCTATTGTAAAATTAACTAATATGAAATAATCTAAATACATATTGTATTCTAACTTTAAAGATAAGTATTTATTTCATGTTTTACATCCATGCATTTATTTTTATTAAAAAAAACCTCCTTTATACAACTATTTATTTAAAATATGAATCTTTTAGCTCGAGAATAATAATTAATAGAAGGTCATTTTAGCTCCTTTGTACAACTATTTATTTAAAATATGAATCTTTTAGATCGAGAATAATAATTAATAGAAGGTCATTTTAAAATATTTTTAAAAAATATATTAAATCTTCAAACAAAATTGACCTATTTAAATTTCCACCATTACATAAGAAGCCCTTACTGTTTAATGATATTCACGAGCCTGCTTGCTGAAAAATGCTCACTGAGGAAGAAATTAACTACCAGTAATCAAAAGTATAATATAAGAGAAATATTTTAAAAAAAATTAGTGATTACAAAATTCAAAACAGTGCAATTTTCCTATTTAATTCTATATAAATATATATTATTAAAAAAATCATGAATTTACTATTAAATAAAAAGGTAGCTCTAAAAGATAGTACTAAGTTAACAATTATATGATATTGGAATCAAAATTGTTGTTTTGGGTCAAAGTAAAACTGGCATTTTCATCATTTTTTGCTCTCAGTACTTCAGCTTTGAGTCTATCTTTTTATTTTCAATAAGAAGAGAACTTCAGAAAAGTTTGTTCGAATGACAAAAAATAGAAGATTTTTAATTCTTAAATCAATTAAATTGTTTTGTTTTTTATTTATTGTATTTTGACTTGCTTAAGGAGTTCAAAAAAATTCGTAAAATTTCGTTACTTGTAAATAACAGTAGGTCATAATTCTTAGTGGTTAAGGAAAAAAGAAATTTACTTTCAGACAAATTATTACGAAAGATCTCAAAAACTATAATTTTTATTACTCAATCGTAACTTTGAGTGTGAAAATTAAATTATAATTTTTTGCACCTCTGTCTTTAAAAATATCTGAAACATAGATGATAAATTGTCAGAAATAATAAATTCTTAAATTCCTGATTATAATAAAGATATTACAATTGAATTTGCATTCACATGGGGAAAAAATATCAAAATATATACTCTATTTTAAAAATACTAATGCATTAAAAACATACCGTTGTAACTATTGACTCTTCCTCATTGAGTATACTCCGGTCATATTCAAGCATGTTTGGACACGTCAAAGATTCGTTAAGCATCAAATCTATTGTTTTGTTTTTTAATAAAGTACATTCCGATATTGTTGGATTCAGGTTATTTTCTTCTCCTCTTGACCACATTGTTAAAGGTCTGTAAGTTCGATTTAAATCGGCCATAATATCTTGACACCAATGATTAGGTGTTAAGGACATAAAAATTTGACTGTAATAATGAGTTTTGAACGGCAGGTGAGATGGTAAAAGCACAAACCACAGCATTAGCTTTTGGTATTTTCCATAGTCTCCAACATCGTTCAGAATTTCATCCAAGTCCATGTTATCAGAACGTTTTGGATAAATTTTAAAAAAAAAATTCTTTCCAATTTATTTGGATACTGTTGCTTTAAATCATATCAATGCAATAGTTTAAAAGTTCTCTTACATTAAAAAATTTAGTTAAAAAACAGATACAAGCTTATGTGGTTTTCCTATAAACATTTTTGATCAGATATATGTTTTTCAAATTTTAAATTTGTTTCTTATTGTAAAATAATCGTTAATGTATTATAAGAGAAAAGTTTCAATTAGGTTTTACTTTTCTTACTTTAATATATAGTTTTTTGTCTATTTTTTCCCTAAATTAATATTAAATAGTAAAATGCATAAAATTAATCTAGTATTCTCTTAAGCAAAAACAAATAAAAATCATATTATAAATTACTGTTCCCTTACAGCATGTTAATGGTTAAAACCATTAAGACCAATAGCTATGTAATATACCACTATGATTACTTAAATTTAAATAAAAATAAAATATAAATTTCTAAACTGTCCAATCACAATTTTTTTGTGTTATGTTTAAAGCGTATTTTAGGCTATTCATTGATTATGCTACTCACAATAATAAAACCACTAAATATTTCTTAATATGTTCTTTTTTTAATAAATTAAATTACTATTTAGGAAATATTTTAATACTTCGGTTTAAATGAATTTCAATTATGATTTGAAATTAAAATAATTCGCAACATACAGATAGTAAAATTGCCGTTGTTAGATCCAATAATGTAAAGCAACTGGTAAACTTGGCCGAACAAATCAGAAACTTTTCGACCACGCGAAAGAGTGGAAAATACGAGAGACTGATTCTCCGTTTTATACTAAAAGAGTGGATGGGGCTAGGCGGGGTGAATATAGCGCATGCTCTTGAGTATCCTCATCTCCACGCCGTCATCATCTTCACTTGACTTGTAATGCACACCAACAGTTAACGCTTGTCATCTCGACGGGGGACTTAATGATATTTTTTTTTCCTTTTATTGTTGTGTACAGAGAAAGAAATTTATCATTTTATAAAATGCAGCGATTAAAAATATAATGAAAATGCATTCTCTATATACTGTCCCAAGTTGGTATATTGTAATAAAATAACTAAAATACGGTTATTATACTATGTTTGTTTTTCTTTTTACTATTTTAGACGAAAAGAAGGAAAGGAAGATTTTTAATAGTTTTTTTTTAATGTTTCAAATGAAAATGAACTATGTTTTCCATATACTGTTTCTAGTTAGTATATCGCTAATAGAATAACTAAAATATGCATATTATAATACTGCGGTCATTTTTTCTTTTATTATTTTAAAAGAAAAGAAGAAAGGAAGATTTTTTATCATTTTATTGAATAGTTCAAATAATAATATAATGTGTCTTCTATCTACTGTATCTAATTAATATTCCTCTAATAAATTGACTAAATTATGCATATTATACTACGATCATTTTTTTAATTCTTTTTTATTTAATAAAAAAAGGAAGATTTTTGATCATTTTATTGAATGGTTCAAATAAAAATATGTCTTCTATTTACTGTTCCCAGTGAGTATATCCCTAAACTGACTACTGAAATGAGCATATTAAAATTAGACATATAATGCTAATAGTTATTTCAATTGTTTACTGTTTCATTAACAAAAAAATTTGATCATTTCATTAATTGGTTCTAATAAAATATTATATAATGCGTTTACCATATGATGTTTCTAGTTAGTATATCTATAACTATGACAACTAAAATATGCATAATAAAGTTTCACATACGTTACTGATTACTTTTTCATTTCAAAATTTAGTACAGAGAAAAAAGTAGACTTATTTCATATTTTCATTTATAGGCATATTTTTTTAAAATAATGCTAATAAAAGTCTAACACAAATGTGTTCACTGTATACTGTTCATGAATTTGTAAATAATAGATATAATTAATAAAATGTGTAATGTAAAATTATGAATATTGTACTTATTATTTTTATTGCAATTCACTGAGAAAAAAGTACAGTTTTATCTTAGTATGCTGTTACTGTTCTTAGTTACTATATTGGGACTACTAAAACAAGCATAGTAAAAATACTCATATTTTACGTATGATTCCTTTTTCTTTGTATAAACTTGCACAGGGAAAGAAGTAGACCTTCAAATAAAAAGATAAATAAAAAGCAAATAAAAAGATAAAAAAAAGATACTGTAATTGTGTCCACTGACCTTGTCTACTATAGATATTGAGATATGCACTATAAAATAATTAAAATTTGCGAAATAAAATTACTTAATATACATAAAATCCAATTGATCTTTATTCGAAACATCAAAAACATTCTACGCGCAGCTATTTGAACTTTAAATACTTAAACAAATACTTAAATACGAGAAAAAAGTAATATTAAAATCATGAAAGCGTTATTTGTGAGATCATGATTTTTTAGTCTTCTGGTGATAAATATGCAAAGAAATAATTATGCTTGACCATTATTACAGTAATACCTATTTATTCGAGGTAATTAGTACGCTAATAATTATACGTTTTGTCCATTAATCTGTTAATAAGTTAATAATTTTTTGCTATTAGCACTCAATCTTTAATGCGCAAGCCAAGCGTTAATTATATTGAAAATTATTAATGCTTGGCTTTATAATTAATATTTATCTTTGACAAGTATAATAATAATAAATAATGATTTCGTATAAATATACTGATAATTGAAAACGTATTAAATAACTTATGGGAAAGAAAACATAAAATTACTATTGAAGAAAAATCAACAAAAATTTATTTATTAAACACTTTACTCTAAACGCCTGAAATGAATTATAAAAGTGGAATGAAAATTTGTTAATTTTCATCAAAATCTTGAAAATTAAAAAAAAAATCTTAAATATTTAAAAATAAAGATTTAATTGCGCATGAACTGTTTCATAAGAATTCAGTATGCCCGTATGAATATTAAGTAAAGTTAGGTAAGTGATACTTCTTCCAAGAAAACTTGGTAGGTTTTCAAATTTACTCAACTCACATTTTTTTGCAGTGAAATATGTTAGGATAAAAATTAAAATATAAAGGCAAATAATTCTTCCACTAGTGTTATTTTTTTAGAGAAAAATTAGCCAAACTTTATCATGTAATTATTGATAAAAAAAATCTCTAGTACCTCAAAGTTCTTTAGAAATATAAAAATATTTTTATAGAATTATTTTTTTTTCTTTATTCTAGTTTAATCACTAATGCGTGAAAGCATGCTTCACTTGCTCTCAAATGCACTCAATCTTTAATGCGTTTTAACTAAAATAATCTTTAAGAAGATTATTAAAACTTTATAATTGATGACAGTTAAAAAAAACCTAATAAAATGAGATAGGCAAGCAATTTTTAAGGGAAGTTATAAAACATGTAAAATAGACTTTAATATATAAATTAAAATGCAATTATTTTAAATTAATCTAAATTGTTAATTACTCCAAATAAACATTAGGGATGTTTGAAGTGATTAAATATCAAAAATTTATGTCGATAAAATTTTATATTTCGTTACTCCATTCATTAAAAAAAAGAAATTATATATTTTTTCTTTAATTAAATGTCATATAAACATCATTTAGACAGTATTCATAAATATTAATTTCCGTTATTTCTCAAGAGATCATTTTTTAATTAAATCCCCATGTTTTAATATTACATTAAAAGGCATTAATATATCTTATTTTTTATTGGAAAAATAAAACATGTTTTTTTCTCTCCGTTTAGAATAATCTCCTAATGAATATTTTTTCTAGAACATTTTATTATTTTTCCTCGAAATAAATTTGTTAAAATATGCATTGAGTTCACTTGATTAATTTTGTTAAAACAATTTTTTATAAATTAAATTATTGCTGCCATGAAAATATTGGAAATTATGAAAAACACAAATGTTATAATTAACAGTAAATAAGCAGTTTATTTACTGCATAAACAAAATAATACTAATTAGTTTTTAAAAAAAAGTTGCTATCATTATTTACTTAGTAAATAGGTATTTTGTACTTCATATTACCTACCTTAAAGTAAATAATTTAATGTTTTGATTTCCTATAAAAAAGTAATGCATTCCGTTTGTAAAAACCTTTCCTATAAGAAAAAATGGAATATCTAAGAATTTTTAAAAGCAAAATTCATAACTAAAATAATTGATTAAAATATGTAAGGTAAGAACTCATTTCTGATTATAATTGATTAAGAAAAATTACAATAAAATTTTTTATAATAATTTTTACAATGCAATTAAATAAAATTTTTGCTAATTGTAATTGACCTTTAGATCTTAAAATTAACCAATGAAACATGTTTTCTAAATGAAAACAGATATTACAACTAGCCTTTATATTGAAAGAAAATTAAAATTAAATCTAATTTTTGCTAATTATAATAAAATTTTTGCTAATTATAATCGAACTTCAGACCTTAAATCTACTAAGACATATTTTTATAGAAAGCTACAATTTTTATTGATTATAATTGACCTTTAGGCCGTACAATTACTTATTGAAACATATTTTTTAAATGAAAACAGATATTGCAATCAGCCTTACTTAACTTTCTTCTGAAAGAAAATGAGGATTAAATCTCTATGAACTTTTAAAAATAGAACTCATTACTCAAAGAATCACGATTAAAGTAGAAGCGCCAACTTCACCGTAATTGCATCTTTCGTCAGTAAAATCTTCTCATTTTCTCGGACCTTCTTTGAAATGCTTAATGGCACACAATTCTTTTGTACCGAATGTATTGAATTCATACAAAACTCAGGAAAAATGCATTTCTTTTGCATCCATAATAATTATATTTTCGACTGTTTACTATTGGACTCGTAAAAGAAATGGAAACATTTCGTCTACGCTTTATTAAGTTCTTTTACAGTTCAAAAACATGAAAAATTTGTTACGACAATTTAGTTTTCTATTCATAGTAATTATTTCCTGAAAAAGGAAAAAAAAACAATAAAAGATTGAGCAAATGAAGAATTTTGAAAGACGTTTCGTTAAAAATAGAAAGCATTGATTTCTATACATGTATTTATATCATGGTATTTAACTACATTGTAAAAATATAAGATTTTGCAAATAATTGTTGAGAAAAATACATTTTAACAATTCTTTTCATCCCATTCAAGTATATTTGAATAAAAGAAGTCTTGAACAAAACAAAGGTTTTAAGGTTATTACAATAAAAATTTCATTGCAGAATTTTTTTATCTGCATCATACACTCCTTGCAAAAATGTTTTATATGGTTCAAATAAATTTTCAATTGATCTAATCATTACTCCCCGTAACATAATAAAATAAATAGAATGCACTCTGAAAAATTACTTAGAACTGGCTACTTTTAAAGTAACAAAATTGGACACGCTACATTGAATACGCCTTCCCATTTTTAACGAAGTTTTGATTTTCATTTTTAGATTCTGTAGCTCGAATTTTGATGACCTAAATAGTCCCTAAAATTGCCCTTAAAAACAATTCATTTTAATTTAACATTAAAGAATTTTAATCCAAAACATAATTTTTTTTCTCCTAAATTTGTATAGTATTACGCATGTAATTGTATTAATACATATATTTTACGAGAAACTGAGATGTAATTTTAATTTAAATGAGTTTGGAAAACTTATGATGAATGCAAAAGTATCAAAAGGTTTAAGGATAAAGGAAAAACTGTTTTGATACACGTACACTTAGTGTGTAAAGAAGTTTAGGAATAGTCAAATCTTACTATTCACCATCTATCCTAAAAAAACAAACAAACGCTACCGGAAGTCTTGAGGTCCTCCTCTGACGTCATAGCATTAAAGAGACTATTTCTTTTTTTGACGCTCCGGCTTTGTTTGTATACACTCGGAATACTTAGTTATTCTTAATTTAATTTTTATGCTGCGTTTTTTGTGAAAAAATGTGCTCCTCATATTTTAAAATATCATATAAAGATATAAAAAGAAGTACTTTGGGAAATTATCCTAAATTGATATGCAATTTCATGATCGTTAAGATGCATATTTACACAATTTGGTTTACATCAGCAGAAATTCTTCTATCTGAATCTTATACCGGAAGTTGAAACAACCTCTACAAATACTACCTCCTACCGTGGAGAACATGAAACGTGGTCGAGAATAAGGTGAATATATAAAAATCTAATGATAGTGTCGCAGTTTTTCACTTTTTTATTGGCTGGAAAATCACGTGGTAGGATCCAGTTTTCCCACATTCATTTTCATATTGGTTCGGTTGTCATCAGCATAGAATTGATATCAGTCATGAAGTTATTGCTTTCCTATCAATATTTTGATTTCCCTAATTTAAAGAGTTAAAATTGCCTGTACTGTTATTACGTTTTTGATTTTGTTTTGTTTCTAAAATAAAACTTTAGGAGGATTGTTTTTTCAAAATTATTTTTATTAGAATAATGTAATTCTACATTTACATTTTAAGATAAAGTTCTTTTAATCAGCGTCTGATCTTATTAACAGTTTTACGGTTATTATTTTTTGTTGCTAATGACATTAGTATCTATATTACACTGGTTATCATAAATTAAGGAAAAATCACAAAAATAGCGATAACTCTTTCAAAAGTAAGCCAAACCGTGCAAAATTTGCATATGTTGTCCACTAAGAGTAGCTGAGTAAAATTGCAATATGCAAATTAGTGGCGCTGCACTCGGCTTACGTCATCTGCCTGGAGCATAAAAGTCCAAGTTTGAGAGAAAGCACACAAATTTTACTGTGATTGCGACATTGAAAATCTGAGATAGCCAATTCGTAATAATGACCTCTAGGCATCATTTGCCTGAAGAACTACGATGGAGAGCCATCGGGAGACTTGTAGGAACATCATATGTCACATGACTATTCATATTACTTTTATGAGAGTTGCGAATGGCAACAGATCAAAAAATAATAATAAAAAAAAATGAGTGTTCTAAAAAATGTCTGCTGATCATTTTTATCCTGTAACTCTGTTGCGTACAGACTAGAGGCAGGGCAGAGTCAATCAGAAGTGGCCAGATGGCTAAATGTGAGTCCATCTGTGGTTCATAGACTTTGGAGGCAATTTCAAACCACAGATTCGGCATCTAGGAGGTTCAGTCAAAGACGGCTAACTGTTACGACCAGTGCCGATGACCGATATTTGACATTAAGTGCACGCAGGAATAGAACCGCTACTCCGACACATCTTAGATCCTCTCTTGCTGCAGCCACCGGAAGGTTGGTGTCAACGTCAACTGTGCGCAGAAGGCTCCACGAAGGTGGTCTGTATGCGAGACGACCAGCCATTTGCGTGCCGCTCACATCACGCCATAGGAGAGACCGTTTGCAGTGGGCCCGACAACATGTCCACTGGACGTCAGATCAATGGAGGCCTGTTCTCTTTACGGATGAGTCCAGGTTTAGTCTAGAAAGTGACAGTAGACGTTATTTGATATGGAGAGAACCTGGGACCCGTTATCATCCATCAAACATCCGTGAAAGAGATGCATACGGAAGAGGCAGTGTCTGTGTTTGGGGAGGCATATCCTTAGGAGGGCGCACATACCTCCATGTCTTTCCAAGGGGAACCGTGAATGCTCAGGTTTATCGAGACAACATCCTTGATGCTTATGTGCGCCCATATGCCGGGGCAATTGGTGATTGCTTCCTGTTACAGGACGATAATGCAAGACCACACAGAGCTCGCATTGTTGATGATTATCTTCAACAGGAAACAATTACTCGCATGGAGTGGCCAGCTCGATCCCCGGACTTGAATCCTATCGAGCACGTTTGGGATGCTCTAGGGAGGCGTGTATCTGCCATCAATCCGCCCCCTCAGACCCTTGCCACGCTTGCAACTGCTTTACAAGAGCAATGGCTCTCACTTCCTATTGAACTGATAGACCGCATAATTGAAAGCATCACACATCGCTGTTTGTGCTGTATTGCTTCTAGAGGCAATCATATTCCATATTAAAGGTACTTTTTCTATTGCAAACCGATACTTCCAATTTGTTTATTTTATACATGTGCTAATTTCTATACTACTATTAATGTCTGATAATTTCTTTTTATGTTGTTTAATACCTTACTATGTGTTGTATATTGTGGGTAAGTTTCATAAAATTCCATGTGTAATTTCTTGAGTTATCGCGATTTTTGTGAATTTTCCTTAATTTATGATAACCAGTGTATATAAAACGCTAATACGTACGTATGTATGTATCAATAAAACCGATGATATTTCTTTTCTCGCGATGGCAACAGTTTTCATTTTTAATTGATTGGATTCGGCGCGCAAGAGCACGTAGTGAGCAACCAGATAACAATAACCAGAGTGAGCATTATCAGGTTGTTCAATTCAGATTCATGCACTAAAAACATGACAATATTTAATTTAAACTCAATTAGGAATTAATTAATTAATTGAAGTGAGAATGCTTTAAAAGGCCGCTGTTGAATTGATATTTTTCTACGGGGAGCTACCTAAACGTCTAAAAAACGTTTAAGTGTTTGTATTGAATGCATTGATTTTTTTTATATTTCGCGTTTATTTATGCATTGAATTTTCACGCTTTAAAATGCAGAATATTAGTGAAACAATATTTGATCATTTATTTTGCTAATATGTTTCTTATTTAGCTAATGTTTTGATTTTTTCACCATGTACAATCTAAATAGCTAATATACTTTTTTAAAAGCCAATAACAACATTGGTAGAATTCTTCTACATAAGTACAATACGATGTCTTTGATGATAAAATACTATGTCTTTGATGATAATATATTATGTCTTTGTGCTAGAACATTGTGCTAGAACATTGTGTTCATTGGCGAGTGAGCGCAACGAGCCATGGTTCACGGCGTGATCCACATAGGATTGCGTAGCAATTCTCGGGGGTTGGCGTGCGTTAGCGAGCAGGGGGCGGAGCCTCCTAGTATATTGATAAATATACATTAGACCAACTCTTTTAGCGTCCATTCTTCTGACGGGTATTTATAAAAGTTGGTAAAGATACCCTAAAATCTTGAAGAACTCCAAATAAATGGTAAAAACTAATCCCTAAGAATGGCAACAAAAAATTCAAATGAAACTGAAATTCGGGGCTCATTGCATGCGCAGCTCTATCTAGCATCTATTCACTTACAATCATTCAAAATCAGTTTGTGTTTCAGCATATTAAATTCCCTATGAGAAAATTCCCTATTCCCCTTATCATTTTTTTCATAATTAATACAAAAAATTCATTTTTCATCGGGAAACTTCCCTTTTTAAATAAGTATATTTTTCTTTTTATTCGGAAAATTTATTTTGCTTGATGAAATTTCCTTGAAAGTCAGGGTGAGTAGCCAAGTCTTTCAACAAAAAATAAGCACCTTTAAATACTTTTTAAGTGCTAAAATATAATTTTAAGCTTTCTATACATTAACATAAGGCAAAATACTTTTCAAAGACTTTACATGATCATGATAAAATAACTAGTTTCTGACACAGAACTCTTTCTTTTATTGTATTAACCATCATAAAAAGATCGAGATTTTTCGGTTTGATTTCAGAGGATGGAAAATGAAACCTGAAATGGAGAATATCTTGGAAAATGCAGCAGAGTTGCACATGGAAGTGCAAGAATCCTTCTCACTGAATCCAGTTCAATATATGCACATGCGGGCCAGCAAGTATTTCATCAAATATGTAAAATGATTGGCGCTTTTATAAGCTATACGGACCGATGGTACGCTGAATTTTAATATAGTTTGAAGGAATGAATGGATTGTGTTTGAATGAATTGCGAAAGCGTTGAATAGAACAATGTGAAAACTACGCTTTTTACTTAATACGCGGAGAAAATCTCATTTTCGGAAAAGGAAAATTAAGCACTTTCTAAAAACGCCCAATAAAAAATCGCCTTTAAGGGCTTTTAAAAAACACTACACACCATGAGAGGGAATGCTCCTTGGATTTCCCTTCTCTATGAATTTGAGAGTGTTTTATGGCTCCACAGAAACATTCTAGCATTTTATTATTCCTTGCAAAATTAATTTTGTGTGTGCCTAGTAAGCGATTAAATAGCTAATTAATAAATTTCTAAAGTTGACGTCACATTTTCCAAAAGGATTTTTTCACTGTTGCCATGATGTTAAAGTGGTTAAATTTTCTAAAAGGAATTGTGTATTAAGATTCTATAACCAGTGGTGGCTTGTTGATAAACAGCCATCCTGGGATAGATTGGTTCCAACTTGCCTGGAAAGTGAAAACTAATGGAGCACAATGTTAGTCATATTCCCGTTTGTCTTAAAATTGTTGTGTTTTTACTTCCCTAGCCAACTAAGCATACAGCTAGCTGTAATTTGATTATATTATCTATAGTTTATTTTAAAAGAGCAACTTTATCTCTATAGTACTAAAATTTAATAGTTGATAAAAAAAATGAAAAAAAATCAAATTACCCAAATTAAAAAATACTATAAATAAAAAACCAAACCAAATTAACTTAATTTACTTTGACAGTGGTGAGATAAACTTAATTTCAATATGATCTTATCAGAACAAATGTTCTTTTCCGAATTCAGTTTCAAATTTCAAATAATAAACACGCTCTATATATTAAATTATTAAACCAAAGTGAAGCAAAAACATATAATACTCGAAAGCTGCATTAACTTTTAGATTATGAGTTTGAAAATCAAAACCATATAATAGAGTATTTATGTATGAATTATTCGTTTATTTAAAAAAATTTATCTCAAACGTAAACTGAGGCTAGTAAAAGAAAGTTCTCGCTTTTTATTGTTTGTTTAATTTGGTAAGTACGGTAGGTAGGTACTTCATTTACGTCACACTAGAGCTGCACATTTGGCGATTAACAACTGTCTGGGAAGCATCCCTAAGGATGATCCGAAGACATGCCATCGCAATTTTAATCCTCTGCAGAGGGGATGGCTCCCCTGCTTTCGTATCCCAATGACCTGCTTTCGAAGTCAAGCATTTTACGGTAGAACAGTTTAACGAGTATCGATACCACGCACTCTCGTTCGTTACGCAGGTTGATCAAAAATTTCACCCACCCGCTTACTGACTGCCAGCAGCCAATGATGTTTGACTTCCGTGTGCAGCTGGGACCGTTTTTTTCCAATCAATGTTTAATTTAAATGAGTCAATAAAACAAAAAAAAGACAAATGAGTGGGCATCAATTTTTGTTCACATTTTTCATTAGTTCAAAAAAATTATTTTTAATCAGAAAAATTTTTTTTAAAGAAAATGTCTCGTGCTAGAATAGTATATTGTTTCATTGTAGCCTTATACTCTTTATCATTTAAAGTTAATATCCATTCGGACAGAAATGCTTACACTACTTTGACAAAAGCAGATCCTTTCATAACTTTAAATATTAGAACTTTATTGAGAAATATATTTAAACCGAAGCACTTACTAAATTTCCATCTAGAAATTTTTGCTTTCGATAAATAACTCAAAGCAACCATAAGCATACTTAGAACAATCGTTTTCTAATTTATTTTAAATTATCTATTCAACAAATTTCATATTGCGTTGAAGGAATTCTGGGTAACAAATATTGTTTGTAATATTTAACCATTATTTACTCATTGTCTAGGTTTCATTTACATTGTTCGATGCAGAGCCTTTTAGTCTAAAATACAAGCATTAGTTAGTCCTCTTGAATATACCCACATGTGGCTTTATTATTAAACCAAACCATGCTATGATGTTAATTAGCATATGTAAAGATGGAAGCAACTACTATCCCGATGCAAACTATTTAACCAAACATCAAACTTGTTTAAAGTGCTGTTAGAGGGTTTTTAATGCCATATGAATTTTAGATTGGAAAGTAATACATTAAATACAAAAAATTAAACGTTGCTTTTCAAATTCGGATCTCAATTAAAAGTTTGGAAACTATTATATCTTGCATGTTTATGATATATGAACTAATGCTTACTTCAAAAATTCGTTAGTGATTCTTTTCATACATTTATAGCTCATAATCGCCAAAAATAGTGTGCTTTATTCTTTACGTACAATCCACAAATCTTGATTGCTACCAAATACCACTTGAACAAATGTATTGTGAAAACATGATAGTTCAATTGTTTATATTTTATGATAAATTATAATTTATAAATTTAAAAAAAATAATCACATCTACTAATTGACATCTCAAGGTGCGTTCTGGTCTTCCCTATGAACTTTTTTCATCTAAATGAAAGTTGCACTCCTTTTGAAAGCTTCAAAAAATTTAGATTTCTCCACAAGTGTTTCTTAAAACCTTTCTTTAAAACAGTTCTAAAAGGAATTCTTGTGCTTTTGGTCATGCTCTAGAATTGAGAAACATAGGTTAAAATCAAGAGAATAACTGCTTTAGAGAATAGTTTAATGCAGACTTGTTTTGTTGACGTTTGCCTGTTAAGGTAGAGGGATGCCATCTATGAAAAATTAAGAGTTAAGAATTAGACTTCTGCCCCACCCGTTTATAAGGCGAACCCATTAATGCATCCATTCATTCATCCGCAGATCGTAATTTTGGCCTGAATCAGAGAACGACCAATCTCCAATTCAGTACCCCCAGAGGTATTGATTCGTTATGGGAACATGGAGGACTTTGCGACTTGACAGATTTAACGTGCACCTTTTACTACACGGTGAGTCTTCGACCGGCGGGGTTCGAACTCTCGGACATGGGCCCAGCGCCCTATTAGCTAGCCATTTCAGGATCTAATTGAATGCAGGTTTCGACATTAATCATTAAAAGACGTTAAATTCACACTTAAAAAAGTCATTTATACTGTTCACGCTTTGCCTTGCTACTTTATAGATGGCGCTATTAATATACATATACATTTTTCTTCTCTTCTTTTTAATAAATACAGTCCATGTCGTTGTGAAGTGTGGTGCTTTTGTTTCTTGTGTAGAGCTTTCTTGTGGGTGTATAAAACATTTTTGGTCCGACATGAGCTCGGAGGTGTTAGTCAGTGACTAGGGAATGTATTTTGTGAGTTTAAAATTGTGATAGAGGTCAGTGAAGTGTCTTTTTAAAAGTAAAATAAAAATCGTGATTTCACATGTGTTGCGTAGGGAGTTATAAATTATGGCTTATTAATTAGATTCTGAAAAGGTAGTGGTGTTAGTTTGTTGTGATTTTCAGGGTAAGTGGAATTTCGATTAGTTGTAATTTGAGAATTGTGTTGCTTGTTTTATTGAATTGAATTGGCTTAGCTTTCGTTTCTGCCTAGTTTGGTTTATATGTTTTTTTATTTTATTCGATTGTGTTTTTTGTTTCTTTTCGGTCTGTGGTGAGTGTTTTTGATATGTATTAATACTGCCTAGTAGTATGTTTAATATTGCCTAGTAGAGTTGCTTTCGTTTTGTGTTTTGTTTACATTGTTAAGTAATTTCGTTTAGTAATTGCTTTCGATTTGGGTGTGAGTTTAATTGATAGCATTTCTAATTTGAAAGTTTTGTTTTAGTAGTAGCTGATATTAATATGGCACTTAAATTGAATTTTAAAAAATATGAGTTGATTATGATTGCTCAGGAATTAGGTTTAATAATTCCAGATAATCCTAAAATAGTAGATTTAAAGCTCTTAATTGAAAATAGTGATATAGTTAAAACTGATATTGAGTTTGTGCGTGATCTAATTAGGCATGTTTTAGAGGAAAAAAAGGACTGGTTAGAAAAAGCTAAACGAGAATCGGAACAGGAAATAGAGTTAGAAAGATTAAAGTTAGCTCAATTAGAAAAACAGTTAGAGTTGGCAAAAATTAGTGGTAACCTAGTTAATGCATCTCAGACAGCAGTGAATGGAGAAACAGATTCTGATAGTTTGGAAAGTTTAATCAAAAGTGTTAAAGTTTTAACAATTTCAGCGCCGGCTAAGTCAGAATCGTTTAATTTATTTTTCAATTCGTTAGAAAAAGCATTCGAAAATAAATCAGTGCCTAATAAATTTAAAGCCGAGATTCTGTTAAATCTTTTAGGAGATAGAGTTAATAATTTATTAGTGTATGTTAGTCAGGGAGATTTGTGTGATTACGAAAAGTTAAAAAATTTGGTTTTAAAAGAATTTGAACCTACTCCCCAAGAATGCCTGAATAATTTTAAAAGGGCTAGAAAATTACCGTCAGAGAGTTATGTTTAGTTTGCTTCTAGACTATGTGCATCCTTTGACTATTACTGCCAAATACGTAAAGTTACAGATTTTAAATCTTTATGCGATCTTATTGTTTCTGATAAAATTTTCGAAACCCTTGATCGGGAATTAATGACTCACATTGGGATTAAGCAAGGTGAAACCTTTTTCTTACCTCACCAACTTGGACGTGAATGTGATATTTACTTATCATCGAGAGGTAAAGGTACAAATGAGTTAATCAATCGGAATAGTGCTGGTGAAATAAAACGCGTGGGAGGAAATAAATTTCAGAAGTATTCCCCTTTGCGTGCTGACAAAAATATATCTAAAGTGTTTGTTGCGGAGACTAATAATTCGAAGTGTGTTCTGTGCAGAAATATACATCCCCTCGCTACCTGCCCCCAATTTAAGACTATGTCAGTATATGAGAGAATTGAGGTATTGAAAGGGAATAATCTTTGTTTTCGTTGTTTCGCACCCCACAGGTTAAGTGAATGCCCTTCAAAGAAAAACTGTTTCTGCTCTAAGCCTCATCATACGATGATTCATTTCCCGCGTGAATATTTTAATCATCCCACTTCTCAATTCAAATTAGATGCCCCAGCTTTCGTTCCAAGGAAGAAAGAGGAAACTTCGGAAGTGACATCGCAACCGCAAATTGTAGCGACTAGCCTTGAGAAAAACAAACCTATAAACGTACTTCTGAATACAGTTCGCGCACATGTTAAAAATAAATTTTCTGAATGGATTTAAGTTAGATGTTTGCTGGATGCTGGGTCTCAATCATGTTTGTGTACTAAGGCGTGCGCGGAGAGGTTGCAATTAAGATTGGAGAAAATAAATACAATGGTTTCGTGTGTTAATGATGCAACTATGGTAGTAAACAAATGTGTTAGAACTTTAGTGGCAAATAAGGATAAGAATTTTGTTAGAGAATTATCGATGCTAGTGGTTGACAAAATTACTGATCTCATTCCAAATAGAATAATTGATGTGGATGTTAATGTTTCAGAGTTCGTGTCATTAGCTGATAATAATTTCAACAAACCTGAGAAAATTGATATGTTATTAGGTGCGGAGGTGTTTTACGAATTGTTGAGGCCGGAACGATTTTATGCTCAAAATTCCAAATTGTTGTTGCAAAATACTGTGTTTGGTTTTGTCGTGAGTGGCAGCGTTGATCAGGTAGAAGATGTTGGTCATGTTCATTGTGGGTTGATTCTTGACGATGACTTGAATAAAACTTTAAAACGATTTTGGGAAATTGAAAATGTCGAAGTAGAAATTGCAAAGGATACAGAGGCGTCTTTTTGTGAGGATCATTTTGTAAGCACCCATAGAAGAAATGCCGATGGTAGATATGTAGTTGCAATGCCCTTGAGTAAGGATCCGTCGTGTCTTGGACAGTCTAAGAACATAGCTTTAAGGCAACTTAATTGTTTGTGGAAGCGTTTGTCTAGGGACTCAGAGTATTTGTCGTTATATACGGATTTCTTGCGTGAGTATGAGGAACTGGGCCATTTGGAAAAGGTGATTGAAGAAAGTGAGCCGTCCACACATTACTACATACCACACCATGTAATATTACTCCCTGATAAATTGACTACTAAGATGAGAGTCGTCTTCAATGCTTCATCTCCTACTACAACAGGCCTAAGTTTGAATGACATTTTAATGAAGGGTGAAGTAAAGGAAGATGTGTTTGAAACAATTTCTCGTTTTAGAAGGCAGAAATATGCCTTTACTACGGACATAAAAAAGATGTATAGACAAATCTTGATAGATCCATATCAAAGAGACCTTCAGAGAATAGTGTGGATGCCTGTACTCGATGCTGAAGTTTCAGTTTACAGATTGAAAACAGTTACTTACGGAATGTCCACTGCCCCCTTCCTTGCAATAAGAACTCTGCAACAACTGGCCGAAGATGAAAAATATAGATATCCTTTGGCTTCTGAAGCTCTTCTGCATGACACCTACATAGATGATGTTGTAAGCGGAGCCCAGAATCTAGAAACTGCCCGTCATTTACAACTCTAATTGCGAGATTCTCTGCAGTCATGCGGAATGAAACTTCACAAGTGGTCTTCGAATTCTAATCAGTTGTGGAATAGTTCATCTTCATCTAATGTCGAGCACTCATTTTCTATCGATAATGACTTATCAGTTAAAGCGCTGGGCATCAGCTAGAAGCCATTCGAAGATAAGTTTGTTTATAAGGTCTCAACAGCAGTAAAATCATCGTACACTAAGCGTGAAGTTCTCAGCGTGATAGCTAAATTATACGACCCTCTTGGTTTTTTAGCACCAGTCTTGACAAGAGCTAAAAATCCTATTACAGCGATTGTGGCAACAAAAACTAGATTGGGATGAAGTTCTGCCAAATCCAATCAGCGATGATTGGAATGACTTTGTGACAACTTTAAAGTGCATCGAGGATGTGAAAATTTATAGATTCATTCTATCGGACAAATTTCAACGAATTGTCCTTCAGGGATTTGCAGATGCATCTGAAGCAGCCTATGGAGCTGTAATCTGTCTTCAATGTTTCACTTCAACGCATAGTGCTAAAGTGACTATTCTCGCAAGCAAATCACGTGTATCACCAATTCGAGTGATTTCGATTCCCCGTCTTGAACTGTGTGCCTGTGTTCTTTAGCCCAGCTTATGCAAAAATTACGTGCATCTTTACGATTAGAAATTAGTGAAACGGTACTTCATACTGATTCTACGATTGCATTAGCGTGGTTGAATACACGTGCGAACCACCTGAAGACATTTATCGCCAATCGTGTTTCCAAGGTTCAAACCTTGACAGAAAACTGTCACTGGGTTCACGTGCCGTCATCTCTTAATTCTGCCGACCTTGTTTCCCGTGGGTTAAGCCCTCGTGATATTCACTATCAGAAAATTTGGTGGAATGGCCCACCATTTCTGGAAGAAAGTGAGTTATTCAATGAGGAAACAAGCTCACCAATGACGAACGAATATGACTACTCCTGTGAACTAAAGACAGGTGTTGATTCTGATACTCCAGTTTTTAATGTTTGTATTTCAACTAACTATAAGTTATCTCTTTTATATGATTTATTAAGTGTAAGTAATAACTATGTGAAAATTCTTCGTATATTTAGTTATGTGTTAAGATTTGTAAGTAATGTTAAGCAATCTAATTTAGAGGAATCTGGACCTCTTAGTGTTTCAGAGTTAGACCAAGCTGAAAAGAGACTGGTCAGAATGGTCCAAGAAGAGGTGTTTTTAAATGATATTCAAGGTTTAAAACTACAGAAGGTTGTTCCCCCTAAGAGCAAATTAAAAAATCTAAATCCCTTCCTTGATAGTGATAGAATATTGAGAGTAGATGGACGACTGTGTAATTCAGATTTACCTTATGATGCTAAATATCCTGCAATTTTACCCCATAAACATAAATTTGTCACATTAAAAATCTTCATACTGGGGCTTCTTCCCTTCTGCACTTAGTTAGAGAAAGGTTTTGGCCTTTGGGTGGTCGCTCTCTGTGCAGAAAATTAGTGCGCGAGTGTATTGTTTGCTTTAAAGCAAAACCAATTGCGATGACTCAACTAATGGGTAGTCTTCCCAGAGACAGAGTAGTTCCAAATTTTCCCTTTAATTTCTCTGGAGTTGATTTCTGTGGTCCTTTTATGATCAAATATCGAAATCAGAGAAAAGGTGTGCTCCACAAAATGTATTTATGTATATTTGTATGTTTTGTAACAAAGGCTCTTCATATAGAGATGGTATCGGATCTAACTTCGGAGGCTTTTATTGCCACTCTTAAAAGGTTTTTTGCTCGCCGTGGTAAGAGTTCTAAATTGTATTCCGATAACGGCAAAAATTTTGTTGGCGCAAAAAATTTTGTTGGCGCGTGAAGTGTGGTGCTTTTGTTTCTTGTGTAGAGCTTTCTTGTGTGTGTATAAAACATATACCAATGGGCACCAATGTTTGTAGTAGTGCACACTAAAGCCAGTTCATATTAGAGTGACGTCCCCCACCGAATTACGTGGGCATTTTCGATCATTGTTTGTTGTTCAATTCTCAATCCGTAGCCCGACCTTTACCTTGCAGGTTCATAGCTTGATGTTAAATGAATGCATTACTGCTACCATTGTAGAAAATATAATTAGAAGTAATCGAAGATTTACGATACGCGTGACGAGTAAAAGGATGGTGCGATCACGTTCTGCCACTGAAAATTATCGCATATTGTTCTTGACATCCAACTTAGTACTTACTTTAAATTCTCTCATGCGAAATGATAAGCCATTTATATGCAATCTTTTTAAATGTAGTGATGATCACAAATGTATTAAAATATCAACACTTCTCTTTTGAAAAGCAGTGAAGAAACCCATGAGAATCTTGTATAAACCATATCCAACAAACTAACAAATTGTATGCAATGACGTGCTGGTGCTAAGTGTCGTTCATTCAACGATTAATGACTGTTTTGAAATATATTTTCTGGCAATATGTCGCTTACTCTACAAAAATGCTAAATGCATAAAAATCTCAACTTTCAACTTTTTATCGCTAACGTTGATTTTTCAATCGCTCCGCAGTATTCATCTAAAATCCTATATCTTTGGAAATATCCAAATAAGCAATTATATTTGCAGAAAGATAATGAAATATTCAATTGTATTTGCGTTATAATTTAGCACAAATTGAATATAAATCTTTATATCAATCTTTAACACTGTTTTTTCCTATAGCTAACAAGGTTGGCAAGTTTCTGCCGGGGTGGTTAAAACCACTGGTAGAAACCGGTTAAAACTGGCATGGCAGAAATCCATTTCTGCCACATTTGTGGCAGAAATTCAGAAAATGACATAAAAGTAAGTACTGAGATTGACATACAATTCGTAATTCATAGAAAAAACAATTAAATGTTAAACAAAGTACAATTTATTTATGAAATTATCATCATTCAAAATCAAATATTACATTGTTTGCACTCTGCAGTAATCTATAACAAAAGCCAAGTTTTGATGCAGTTTCTAAACCTAAACAATTTCTCAATTTGCTATGCACAAACGAGAAATTTGAGAAGATTCTCGCAAGTCCAGCAAACTAGCAGGCATTGTCATCAAGGAACAAGCAAGATTTCTGAAACTTTCATCGATTGCATATTTTTCAAAACTGGACCACCATGTAGCAGTCTAACCAATTATATTGCCTCTTACATACTGCAAAGACTAAAACTGTAACTGTTATAATAATTGGATTGTTATCATGCAAATTATGACTTGAAAAGAAAACAACTATTTGAAAATAGTTCTGTTTAGGAATGTTAAGAGTTAAATGAGAATAATTACTGAATTTCAGAGATTATTGTAATGAACTAAAATTTATTATTACATTACTTTATTCTTCATTTCATATAAATATTTGAAATACTGCACTCTTTAAATTTAATATAAACAAAATAATATGTAGTTACAGGGAGTTACATTTTTCAGTTTACTTAAACAAAATGTCATTAAGCAATTACTAGAACTAGTATAAACGTTTTTTCAGTTTCTGCCAGTTTTTGCCGGTTTTTACCGGTTATAACCAGTTTCTGCCACTGGCATGGCAAAAACCAGTTTCTGCCGGCAAAAAGCCAACCCTGATAGCTAAGTACCTATTTTATTTGATTGTGGGTGAACGAATTTAGCATATAGTATACGCATAGTAGAACAAATATAGAGCAAAATTATTTATATCGATGATATTACAAGTACATACATAACAATTTTGAACAACATTCTTAGTCGAGTAAATAGATACATAATCTATCTTGTCTCTTACCAGATTTAAATCTCAAAAAGTTATTAAATAATTCTGATATCTTTCCTAACGGTTTTTGAAGGTACATAAATAAAGGATACTAATTTAATCTTTACAAACGAAAGATTCCGTAAAACTCGGGAATGTATTTAAATAATTTATAAAGCATAATCAGTTCTTTGAATTTAAATTTGCTTTGAAAACATTTTAGAACGAGTTTCTTAAATATGTTGCATTCGAGGAAATAAGAATTAATTTTTGATTTGAACCAGCAAGTAGTATCTAATATTTAAGATAAATCTAATTTGAGTAAAATCACCCAAGCGGAATATATAAACTAATTTAGCTTTAAAACATGCAGAATTATATTAATTAATGCTTCAAATTAAGATATTTGAAATAAATACTATATTGCAAACCTTTTTTTTTTACACATTTAGTTACGTTTTTATGTGTTGCAAATTTCAATCTATTGCGAATTTCAATATATTTTGATTTTTTATAGATAAACAATTTTCGTAAGAAGTAAATGAATAGAGCCAGCAGTTTTTACTGAATTTTCATGGTTCGACCTCGGTCGCTCAGTTTCTGTGGTTAAAAACATGCATGGTTTGATGTAGGAAAAGTGCAGCTTTCCAAAATCTATATTTTATTATTTTATTACCGTCGTTGAACAGCCGACTCAGTTTTTGGATTTACGACTACTAATGTTCTACTCCGTAGAATTGTAATTTTGAACCTAATCCAGAAGACAAAGGAACTCCTTCATGGAAGACTTTTTGATGGAACTAACCAGTATTTGCGTTACATGGAGAGGGAAACCATGAAAACCTCCCACGGTTAGTCCGATGACTAAGAGATTCTAATCCATGGCCGTCTAACACTGAGGATATTTTACGTCAGCACTGTGGTCGGTGCGAGCCGGGTGCGGAATTCGTATCGCCAGTCATTGTCGGGACTCGAATCTGGCTCACCTCATTGGAAAGCAAATACTCTATCTCCTTAGCCACCACGGCCATTCCTAAATCTAGAGCAATATTTCGGAAAAGGCTAATTTCTATTCCAGCAGGATAACTGTTACATTCCTGCATCAAGATTTGTTATATTACTGTATATGACATATTGTTATCCAGGGTGTCTCACTTATATATGTCAGAACTTTTAAGAGCGACAGAATCAACCAGGGATTCGAAATCTTACAACAATACAGGGTTGGAAATGATTTTCTGAAGCGGTGCACAGTGCATAGAATGTACGCAAAAACGTAAAATTTTGAGTTGTCAGGATACACCTTACTCCTCTTAAAAGTTCTAAAACACTTCCACACTGAGTAACCCTGAATATGTTTCAGGACTCTCTGAGTTCATACCATTGGGAGTTCAGATACTTTTTAGCTACAGAGTTAAGATGTGTGTGTGTGTTTTTTCTCTTATTTTAAATGATTGATTGATTCTGGAATATTGGGAAGTATTGAAACAGTACTGTTTTAATAGTTAGTGAAAAATTCCATTTTTATAGTTTGTGGGTATTTTACCTTTAAAAAAAACATCGACTTCTCTGTAAAATTCTACCTTCAGGTAAATTTTTAGTGGTTTGCTATGGTAGTGTATAGCGATGAGTTTACTGTGGCAACCTCTATTGAATGTGTCTACTTTAACTAAAGAAATTAGATAGATTTACATTTTTTATTGTAAACTCTCTGTATGCCAAATATACATTCCCTTTCATATAGAAGTAATTTTAGAGTACTTTTTCTATATGAGGTTTTAGGAAGGTAAAAGAAACATACTAATTTTAATATTGGTTTCAAAATCTAATCACTTTTTCTTTTAAAAAAAAATAACAAATTACAAAACTTTATGGAAAAAAATAGAATGTTAAGTAGAAAAATGGTTCTCAAAATGGATATCAGGCAAAGACCTCTCACTTCTTCCAAAAAATGTTTTGATGAGCTTGTTTGCTCACATATCCTAGTCCAATAAATTGCTTTAATAACAGCATCGACTTACCACTTGAGCTACTTCCGTCAGCTTTTACTTCTCTCATGTTTTATTTATAACATGCTGTCAAAAAAGCTCTAGGAAATTAGATTCATACTCTTCTCAGCTATTTCTGTCAGCTCTTACTTTTGACCTTTTCTCCGCCATTGACCTTTATTAGCTATACGATAGAAATTGAATATTTTGACACTTAGAAGCTTCAGAAACATTCTAAAAATTATACACCTGTTATACAAGTTGTACCATAAATGTTGCAGCAAATTTCTAAGGGATGTAATGCTCACCATAAACATTACGTATGGCACAGCATCCCGTGGCCGGAAATGTCCCCGCACGCCGCTAGGGGAACAGCCCCTATTACAAACTCTTTCTACTAGAGCACAGTTAACAAGAATTTTCTTAAAAATAAAAATAAAAGCAAGTACATTTATGTATGTTCAGTATTATATTTTTTAATCGTAATTTAATGATTTGGCGATTAATTAGACAAGCTCGCCATATCATTAAATTAACAACAACTATACAAAAAACATACTATTAACAAGAAAATAAGTTGTGTTTGAATAAATAAAAGTACCAGTTCGAAGATACACATAGAAACAGTAAATAATAGAGATGCGTCCTTAGCGACAATCGATAACCTTTCCAATCATGGGTCCCTATGTAATTCTGAATCCTTGTGATAAGTCCTACTTTTCCTAGAACTTATCCGCAACATTTATGAGACACACTGCGCACCGCATTTAAATGGTTTGGTCCAAATGAAGTTTGTTACTCATTGTTGATTATCCATTTTCCATTCCATTGTTAAAATTTTATAGTCAGAACAGATTTTACCTCATTCTATGTTACAAAAATTGTTCTTATGTTGTAGCATCAGCAGAAATTCAACGTTCTAATAGAACGTGGAACATGTTTGTTGAACTAATATATACTATTGTAGTTAAAAATGCAATAATTTCTTTTTAATTTCATATTTTATGCTACAGTCAGAATATTCTCACTCAGTTTCAGAGACCATTTTTAGATTCATATGAATTCATAGAAGATTATTTTAAACATGATTCATACAAATAATGTTTTTAAATAAATTTCAAAACTTAAAACACTAGAATATTTTTAGAAAGAAAGAATGAAAGTATAAGACACGCGGTCAAATATAAAGTTACAATCCATTACCTATGGTTGAGGGCAGTATTTTAAGACCATCAAATGTTTTATTTTACAACCGTCGTGGAACAGCCCACCCAATTTTATGGGTTTACGACTACTAATGTTCAACTCCGTAGCCTTGTAATTTTGAACCCAATCCAGAAGACAAGGGAACTCCTAGATCGATTATTGGGAGAAATTTGCCTTCGTGGAGGACTTTTTGATGGAGCTAACCCTCATATGCGTTACATGGAGAGGAAGACCACGAGAACCTCCCACGGTTAGCCTGACGACAAGGTGACTCAAACCGATTATCCGTCTACCACTGAGGATATTTCACGTCAGCAGTGTGGTCGGTGCAAGCCGGATACGAACCAGCCGGATGTGGAATTCGTATCGACTGGGATTCGAACCCGGTTCGCCTCATTGGAAGGCGAACGCTCTGTCCCCTGAGCCATCACGTCTCACCATCAAATGTTATAACATTTACATTTTTTCACAGAAACTTAATCCTCGCAATGCTTATACCCACTTTGCCGCAATTGCTCAGGGGATAAACAGCTCGCCTTCCAATGAGGTGAACCGGCCCATGCAGCAGAGATAAGTATTAATTACGTGAAAATAACGTTAAAATGCCACAAGGTTTAGAGCAAAAAAACGTTTATTTAAAACGTTTTATTTCCGTTTCGAGTGGTAGTCTCGAATTAGGTAAAAAAGCGTTTATATTTGGGCTGTTTTTAACGTAAAAATGACGGATTTTTGCCGTTATTTTGACTAAGGTGAATTTCGTAACCAATTTTTAACGTAATTTTTACGTTTTTTTCACCAAACTATTTACGTATATTTTTGGTTCTATAAATTCGTTATTTTCACCAAGAATATTTACGTGTTTTTAACGCTTATTTTAATTAAAATAACGTACATTTTACGTTATTTTAACCAAAATACAAACGTATTTTATCCATACTATTTACGTATTATTAACGCTTATTTTGAGCTTTATTTACGCATTATTAACGCTTATATATCAATATTTTTAACGCTTATTTTGAGCTAGGTGAATTGATAAATTTTTCGCGAAAATTTAACTAAATTAATTTCAATTTATCGTAATTTTAACCGAATTGTTAACAATAGCATATTTTAAGTTTTTTTTTTAACTAAGAAGGAAAGAAACCATTCCGTATTTTAATGTTTACGCTGCACTAATTACACTAAAAAATATAGCATTTACTTTTTATTTAAAAAAAAACTTTTAATTCTTTTCGAACTAAAACTAAAATAACGGAAAATAGCCGATATTCATGTTTTTTTTTTAGAATCCTAGAAAAAGCTTTTGTTTTTAATCTCACACTTTCTGTAAATTTTTACAATTCAAATTATAACTCAACGAATATGGAATGCAAATCTTTCTACCTCTTCACAGCAGCATACTAGTTTATTTATGAAGTTTCATGTCCCTCAGGAATTTTTTACATTTTTCATTCCTAAAAGTTTGTAATATAAAGAATTGGTAGAAGAAAAAATTACTCAATACTTACATGATTTTCCAAACCCATATGGAAAAAAAATATTTTTTTTTTAGTTTAAATTAATAATTAAGAAATCTACTGCTGTCCTGAAGTCCATGTTTCCAAATTGCTTGCTGGAAATTATCTACTCTTCTAGAATGCTTTTGGGTTCATTATTTTTTTTTTTAAATGCATATATTTTAATTTTTAGCTTGAAAAATTTGACTAAAATTTACTTTAACACACACACGAAGTAAAAAAAAAAAATATTAACCAAATTTACCATTTGATTTGTTTACTTACTAAAATTACAATTTTTCTAAACCTTATGTTCGTAAAACTAAAATTTTTAATCCAGAAGAGCAGTTAACTAAATAATTTTAAATACAGAAAAAAACATTAAATCAAATAAGATTTATTAAGTTTTATTTATTTTACAACTATCATACAATATATTTACAATATATAGATTTACAATTATAACACATCGCCACAGATCTGAAACATTCATAACTTCTTCCATCCCGCTGTTACTATCACCTCTTCACTGCAATGTTCCTGGAAAACAAATAAATATTTTAGCATATGAAAAAAAAATATACCGGACAATAATATTAAATTGTTACAACCAACAGTCGATTTCTAAAACGAAGCAATACTGACTAGATAAAATACAGTTAAATAAAAATTTTTAAAAAAATATTAAAACTGTTTATTATTTTCATGGAATTTCTACTAAGTATATATCGATTGAGTACATCCAAATACTTAGATATAAGAAAATCTATTTTACAAATTTTAGTCACATATTACACAACAAAATTACATACATATACAGCACAAATCTGAATTAGAATATTTCATAATTTTTTTTTATCCTAACTAAATCTTACATTGAAGCCAGCAGTAAGTTATAAACAAAACATAAAATTATTTTTCGTGTTGCTTTGAGGAGAACTCCTCCAGAGTTTTAGTCTGGTGCTGTTGGCTGCTTTGGTAACAAGTAAGAGCACATTTCTAATAGGGGAACAATGAAGGAATAAAGTGTCAATTGGTTTACCCACGCTGACCTAAAATCAAGACAAAACTATTCACAAAACACTCCTATTTGAAATTACTTTTTCTCATAACCGCAGTACTTGCCACGACATGTGCCCATTGTCAGGTAAAGTACTCCTAAAAGCTGCCCTATACTTTCTGTTTATTTACTTATCATCAGAATTTTATTTTCCTCTCTCATTCTTTTCATTTTTTTATTGCTCCTTGGCTGCAATTTTCATTCCTCTTCAGAATATTTTGCAAGAACTTTGTAGTTCAGAAACACAATTCGATTAGTTTCAGTTACGTAATTTTTAATTTCTCATTTATTAAAACAGTAAAAATACTATGCCTTTTAACACTAACAGTATCTTTAATATACAAAAGGAGTAATTTTAACAAATTCAGTAATTTGTTAAACTATATATTATTTAGTTCAAGTGAAGAATTACATTTTACAATTGCCTCTGTTAAAGCTTTTTTAAACAAAAAATGGTTATTTTGAAAATTCTTTAATTTCTGTAAAATCGCTGCTAAAACGTTACACTTTACTCCAAAATACATTAGAAAGCTGTTTGGTGATATAGAAATTCATTTCCACAACGGAATTCTTAGTAATGGTGGGGAAAATAGGAAGGGTGGGAAAAATAGGTTCTGTGTTCCTTGACCCTAGTGTGTTACAATCAGGTTGCTTGGGGGCAGTAAAAACTTTATTTGTTTAAACCACTTAAAAAGGACTGGATAAAAAAATTTCAAAAAAAAAAAAACTTCACACACAAAACACAGTTTTTGGAGAAATATTTTAATAAATATTTCTTCGAAAAATGTGATTAAATGAAAGGAACACAATGGTGTTAGTTAATTGTAGCAACATGACAGAATGTTTGGAGCAATGCAGTATAGCAATTTTGGACTATAAAAACAATTCGGAGGAACAGCCTTAAACTTAAAATTGTTTCAAAAAATAATAATTTTATGCTTGGAACTAATTAGAAATTATCTTTTTTAATGCTGCATATATATATATATGAGCAAAACAAAATTACCAACTTTCCACACCCATGCAAAAAAATAAAATAAAAATTTTTTTGAACAAGTATAGAGCAGATATATCAAAATTTTTTTTAACTTATTTAAAGATGTGAAAACAAATATATATTTTTTTGTCAAACTGTAATTCATATAGTTTGTAGTAGTGATAATTTCCATTGCATGAACTACTTAACTTACAAGTTTTCTGCAATATTAGACATTTAACGTAAATTTTACTTAATAGTTTTTGTTAAAATAAAAAGTTGGAACATAAGTATGCTAAATGTATACAGTAAAATGCAAGAAAATATAATAAATTAATGAAAACTAGTCAGTCTAACTCTTTTAGAGAAAAGTAAGCATTTTTTGCAACCTTGATATACACAATGAATCGTGTTTCAAAGCATTTTAATCATTAATACTTCAACACCAAATAATAGACACAAAAACATTCACTTGGAAAAATAAGATATTTAAATAAAAGATGTTTTCAAACAGTATGAAATCAAAAATTTTTCATTTAATGTAAGCATAATAATATAGTGCAGAAGTTATTGAAAAAAAAAAAAACTTTATAAAAATAAAGTGATAATATCATAGACAGATATATCATATAAATAGAAAATATCATATGTATAGTCATAGATATAAAATCATTGATTAAAGTTAACAATATTGAAAGTTCAATTTCTAATATGCGGAATTGTAGAAAACTGCAGATGTACACAAAAAAAAAATATATATATATATAAACATATATACAATTGGCTTATTTTAATTAAAACAAGGATAATTTGAAATCTTGTGGCAGAATGTTTTTGAGCTATCTGCGACTAAACTCTCCAGCACTAAGATCTAATTGCAAAATACTTTTAATACAAACAAACATATATGTTGCTAATTTAAAATGGCAAATATGCTGTGTTAACAAAAAATAATAATAATGATTTTCTTAATTTAACACGAAATAATTTTTTTTTAATATTATGGGTGATATTCTCACATTTTGTTGGTGGGAAGACACACACTTTATTAGCTTCTTCGCATTTTGTAAATAATCATCACAATAAAAAAATATTAAATATCATGAAATCTGTAGTAGCAATTGCCCCCCGCCCCCCCAAAAAAATATATGATGTAATTACGTAAATTGGACTCCTCAAAAGCGTGTTACACTTTGAAATTAGGTTGTAATAAATAATATCGTATAAAAAATATCTGATTTAAAATTTAAGGAGAAATCAACATCTATAACTTCTAAAAATTCAATAGAATTTAAAAAAAAAAAAAAAATAGATAGCCTTAAAAAATAGATACTCAAATGCACGATTCGAGTTTTCCATATTGTTTAAATATATCAAGATGGTTAAGAACCAAATGAAAATCAATATCAATAACTGCCGAAAATACTATCAAAACATTACGTCGATTTATGATACTATCGGTGAAAATTGAGCGCGTCAAAAACTGATTATCTAAATGCATGATTCAAATATTGCATGTTCAAATATTTCTGTAAAAAAGAAAAGTAATATTTTCATCTTTTCAAGAGAAAAATCTTTCTGCAATGGATCTGTAAAATTTTGCAACAATGTCGCCGTTTCGCTGCGATTCTGCCACGGAGATTTGAAATACTGAGCAATATGCATAAATCTTAATTCCCCGAGAATTTCTAATTGATGTTGTTTATTCATTTTATAATTCATTTTAATGTTTGCCAAATGTTTGGTTTGAGTAGCCTTAGCCTTTGAGGGATTCATCAATCTGCATAATCGCTGAAGAATTCTCAAAAGCAAAATAGAAGTTTCAGAATTTGTTTGAACTTATGGAGGACTATGAATAAAAAGACTAATTTAATGCAGATAAAACACATTTTTTTTTAAGTGTCAGTGAAATAAAACATTGGAACAGCAAAAATAGTGGTGGTAAAAACAGTAACAGTTTACCATTCTACTTGATACTAACGATGAAACTTACACCAGAAACTTCTATTATAAATTAGTTGAATAGTGCAAAGGCTGATGATTGTGCATGAAATAATTAGGATTCTACAGTACATGGAAAATATATTTACAATATATGATAATTCATTTTAAGAGACAAATTTTTGAGTACTTTTATTTGTTGTTATTGAAGCATGGGCAGCCTATGTAAACAATGTTTAATTACTTTTTTTAAAATCAGCAAAAGTAATCTGAAATAATTTTTAACAATTGATTTGATCATGTTTATAATTTCACGAATTTTTTTACCCATTTTTAAGCACAAGAAAAAAGGAAACAATTCAAATACAGTTATTTCTTTAGACATACTTAATTCAGGTACCTTTAAATGAGACTTGATGGAGGTTCATTCTCAAAGCTAGATCCTTTTCAAAGATCTTCCTCAGAAGTACATCAATAGATTATGAAAAAGAAAATTCATTCAGTTAATACGTTTAAAAACATAGAAATAATTCAAACATATTTTGTTTTGTTTATACGGGCACATTTATTATTCAGAACTAGAGAAGTAAGGAGTAATGGTTTGGCAGAATGTTAGCTAAAAAAAATGGTGAAATGCAGAATATATTTTTATAGTAATATTTTTAAAAAAAAAAAATTCATTAATAAATATTTTTTACGAATAAATAAGTTTATTTATTATTGGAAATTACTCCATGCTTATCTATGTTAGTGGAATGGGCTAAAGGGAAAACAAAAAACTAAACCAGAAATACTTAATAAAGTTATGAAGTAAAATAGAAAGAGAAAAAAAAATTATCATAATTGTTACAACAAAACTTCCATGCTAAGAATAATATTTTTTGTAAAGCAGTATCCATAAAGCAACATTAACTAAAATATAATCTATTAGAAATATGTTATTAAAATGCTGTGTTATCTTAAAAATGCTAAAAAAAACAAAAGATTATATACAAATGTAAAACAGAAAAATCTATTTTAATTCTCAAAATGAAATTTTAAAGCTTTACATCTCAGTCTTTCCAATTATCATATTTTCCAGATAAGAATAAAGACAATAGAAACATTCTTAATTACTGTGTCATACAGTTAATAAAAACAAAGTTTTTTAGAAATGTAAAAAGCTGGGTAAAAAACCAAGACAAAAATTGTTTAAAAGAAAAATTTAGCAATAAAAATTTCAATTGAACTTTTTCACCTAGCAAGGGTCTGTCTAGGTTTTTCTGATAGGTACCTATTTTATGAAAATTTAGACATAATTTGTGAAAAATTAAAAACTACATTAAAAAATCAACACAAAAATATGGATTTATCGTTTCTTAAGGAATACAAAAATAAAATTATAAGAAAAAGTATTTTGTGAAACTAATGTTTTTTCTAAAGTTGAATTTGTGAAGGTACTGCTAAACGGTAGTAAATTTGGCCTTGACAGACCTCTGCCTAGGCATATTTTTAGAATACAGTGACTATAAAAGAATTAAAAAAGTTTTAAACAGCAATGTAAATTTAAATAAAAGCTTGAATAAGAATAATTCTAAAGATAATTTAATATTGAAAATTACTGCAATTATTTTCCATATCGTTTTAGTTGATAAATTTCAAAAACTGTTTCAAAAATAAGAAGAAAAATTTCCAGTAAATGTTCAACTGGGTGTTTTTTTTTTCTTTTTAAAGATATCATGTTGCAAAATAAATAGTCAAAAAACTATTTTGTCCATGTGAGATTTTCTCTTGCAATAGCTTGTTAAGATGATACTTCCACGACATTTTGGTTGAAGAACCATCTGCTATAGACTCTTGTAAAATTTACACCAATCAAGCGTGTTTAACCCTTGGTTCTTTAAAAAGGTAAAGTTAAAAGAAAATGCCACTACTCAACTTTTTTAAAAATGCAACAACTAATAGTTTTTATACTTTATAAGACAATAGTAGGTAAGTAGATAAGACAGCTCAAATTAATAACAATATGATAGGACTGTTTCACACATAACACTTGTCTCGTCTCATTTGCTAATAAAAATGCCATCTCGTACTGAGTAGGCAAAACAGTAAGAAAAATGCCCGTATCATGATCTGCCCGTGAATAATCACTATATCTTCTAAGCAACTTCCACGCAGCAACCAGGAGGAACTAAAAAAAATTAACGAACGGAGATCAACTTGAAGAGTATAACTCGTAGCTACCTTTCGCACACCTTTACATATTCTTTTAAAAAGTTAGCAGTTAGAAATCTATTTAGTGCCTGGACGATAGCAGTTGGCATAACTGCTCACAATACAGAAGTAACCCTAATAGGGAATTAAAAGTTTAATGAGTATTTCTATGTTGTTACCTATGGATAAATATTTATAAACTTCCAGCGGTCCACGAAAAATTAAGAAAATATCTCAGAATGGGAGTAACTCAGAGAATATAAGTTGAAGCAACCCTCAGGAAAACTTCTACATACTTCTTTTTAAATTTTTGCAAAGTACAAAATATATATATTTTTTTTGTTTCAACATTTTTAGTTGGCACAATCTAGTTCAAATAGGGAAACATCCCCTTTTATTTGATTCATAAAATCAGGGGAGATCTCTATAAAAGGAACAATGGCAGAATAATCAACACGTCTTGGCAACTTCTGGTATCGGAGAAACTGAAAGAAAGTTAAAAAATCACAGAAAGGGACCAACTCGAAAGATATAACTCGTAACCAATTGGCAAACATTCATGTTAATCTCAAAAAAAATTTCAAGTTTATATCTATTTGGTAGCTTGGCTATTGTAGTTAGTGTAACAGGTTAATATATGGAAATATCCCCTAAAATTAGTGAAACAGAAAAATTTACATTATAAATCTAGCTAAAATTCTTTTCCACTCCAGAAAATTAGTTTATCATCACCTGTGGCAGAATAATCAACAGGTCTTGGTAACTTCCAGTGGCTATCATCACACTGAAAACAAAACATGGGAAGAAACTCAACAGGGTATATCTTGTAGCCACTACCCCCTGGCAAACCTCTACAAGTTTTCTTTTATAAATGTATGCAAGTTTGAAATCCACAATAGTAGGCGCAGCAAATCACAGAAGGAAAATATCCCCTCTACTCATATTTTGGTGTGTAAAGTCAACCATGATTAATGACATTTAAGTATTATCTTCAGAATAATGCTTATAATTGTTACTTTTTGTTAATTGTTATTTATTATAGCAACAAAATTTGTCAGGTGAATAAAATAATGCAGCATTAATTTAATAATTTTGATAATTAAAGCTTTAAAATAGAATTTTTTTTTTACATAAGATCGCAACTAGTTTAACTCAGTATTTCAGATTAATATTCCTTGATTAAGCTTAGGTACCATCAGAAAACTTTCCAAAAATTCATGATTTTATTAAAAATATCTTAACTGCATAACAATCGTATATAACGGGTCTGTATTTCGTCTCTTTACATTAAGCACAGTAAATGAGATTCAACAAATTCTCTTGCTTTTTTCCAAAATCGTTACGTTTTGTCATAGTTTGTTAAACTTCGCAAATGATAGGCTTAGAATATTTGTGTTTATTTCAAGCAGAATTAACTACAATTATTATTTACTTTTTTTGACAGTGAAGCATTATAATGAATTAACATTCTAAAATAGTAATAATTAAAGTAAGGAATAAAAGAACTTACCATTGAATCCGGCGTATGTAAACACACGCGTGCAACAATGTAAATAAATGTAGGGGTAGCTAGTGTAGGGGTAGCAATCCTTGTGTAGAACTTGCTCCCACGGAAAAGGAGTGAAAAGTTGAAACTTAGTATCGTTTAATCCACTTGTAAAACAAAAACTCAAATAACTGAAAGCAATGTGGAGAGTACTTTTGAATCTATATTGTTAATCAATTTTTTCTCTATTTTTGATTTTTCTTCTTATTTTTCTTATTATTATTCTAATTAAACCTGGAATAAAATGCTACATTGTAGAATAACTTTCATATATAAATAACTTTCATATATTTCATTTTTAAAAAAGTTAAATAAAACTGTCAAGCTTTTTTTTAAAAAAATATTACTATTTTACCTGATGACTTAAAGAAAAATGGAATTATATTGTTATGTAATGTTATTTTCATTACAGAGATATAATAGTATTTTATTTTTACTAGTATAATATTATTTGAATAGCTTGTACATAAAAAAACTCGATTTTAATGCTTTTTATAATTTTCATGAATTCATAAAAATTGCTGTTTTATGCTCTGGAAATGTAAAATTATTATAACAATAATTTATTATTAAAAGATAAACATGAATAAATATTATAAATTAAGATCACTGATTCGTAAGACATACAAGATTATTTAAAATACGTGATTATTTATTTTAAAACTTTACACTTTTTTGCTTCCTCTAACCAGGAACTTCATATCCAATCGTTAGGAATTAGAGGATCGTACTATAGTAATTTAACTAAATGAGACATTAATTATGTTATATTTTAAAACTGTAAAACTAACAATATACATTGATTTTTTTGTGCATCATATAGGCTGATCAATGAACCATAAATTGTAGGATTTCCATTTAATCCGAAATGAGAGTAAGAAAGATATTGTAGAATACATTCTACGTTAGGTCTTCCATCAAATCAAAAAGATTTAATCTAACTACATCCACCAATGTAAAAGTTTTATCGATTAACATAATATGGGATCAACATGTGCATTTATTTATCTCTGGTTAATTTTAATTATTATATCATGATTACATGTTATTTCTCAAATTTCGTGCTTATTTTTTGTTTTTCTCGTCTGCGTAGGTGAAGATTTTGGCATGCATAAAGGCATGGTCTCACGATTTAGGTATCATTTTTAGTTGTTGGTGATGACCGTGTTAAAAATAATAGTTTGAAAAAATTCATAAAATATTTATTACATAAAAAAATACACATTTAAATAAAAAGCACCTTTTAAATCCCGATTTCGTTTGGAGAAAAGAAAAAAAAAAGAGGTAATATCATGCATTTGAAAACTTGATTATAACAATAAGGGTAAAAAAGGGTGTCAAGTTGTTAACATTTCTAGTGGATCAAGTTATTTTCATATAATATATTAAAAATTTTATATTTAATTTCAGCTGGAAGGATCCATTTTCGTTAAACGTTCCGTTTCCCTCTTCAGTGCTTTAGATAAAAAAAAAAAGTAAATTCTTATGAATCTGTTTTTTCGCTTGCTGATATTTGTCTTCATTTTAAAAGCAATGTATGTATACATTAAAAAGATTTTGTTGAAATTTTATTCCCAGATAACACAGTGTAAACAGATAATGTGTCAACGAATTAATGAAGGTAGGAGTTTTAGTTACGTCGCACTAGAGCTGTACATTAGGCTTATCACCCATTTAGACTTAAATCTGAAGGGGTAGGAAATTTTCTCCAGATCCCTGTACATTTGGCACAGTAATGCGATCGACCACAGGCCTCTCGATTCCACAGATTTTAATAGCACATATATCGCATGTACTCGGTGGTGTCGAGGATCGAGCACCGCCCCCGTCAAGGACTAGAATGGCCCTTAAAACTCCTATTAACCGGGAACTAAGCCTAAATGAAAAAATCTTGGTCAAAAAACAAAGAAAAAAATTTGTCGCACTGATGTCAAAATATGAAAAAAAAACAAATATTTAATTTCTCTCTTCTTTTTTTTCTTGCTGTTGTTGTTAATTTACGTCGCACTAGAGCTGCACAATGGGCTATTGGCGACGGTCTGGGAAACATCCCGGAGGATGATCCGAAGACATGCCATCACAATTTTGATCCTCTGCGGAGGGGATGGCACCCCCGCTTCGGTAGCCCGACGACGTGCGCGCGAAGTCGAGCACTTTACGGTAGCACAGTTTAACGAGGACCAATACCGCACACCCTCGGTCCCTACGCAGACTGATCCAAGTGGCACCCGCACACTGACCGCAGCCAGTGATGTTTGACTTCGGTGATCTGTTGGGAACCGTGTCTTAACGATCAGTCCACTGCGGGACCTTTTTTTTTCTTCTTAAAGGTGGTTTTTTTTTTTTTTTTTTTTTTTAGGATCTATGTATTAGCATTGCAAAATTTAGGTCTTAACTTCAATTTTTGAGGAACTTTCTCTTTTCCTTACTTAATTCCTTTTCTTTTTTATTTATATGATCTAAATAATTAAAAACAATTTATTTAACTTCATTAACTATTTAAAACCTTCCAAGCATTGTGTCCCTAGGTAAATTTTACTAAAATTCCCTGTTATGTAACATTATTGCCCGATATGATAAAAAAAAAAACAAAAAAAAAAAGAAAAAAAAAAAAAAAAATAGACTATTCAATGCAAGAAAGCCTAAAACTGACAGCTCGGAAAAATAAACCGAACTAATGCTCTAACTATTTTTAAAAGTACTTCAATTTCACATACACAAAAACTCACTCATAAATAATATTTTGCAAAGAAATAAAGAATTATCATTACTTGCTCTTATAAAAAAAATTATTTTTCTGACATTACAACAAAACTTACAATTATTATTTATATTTTATGCTATTTTATATTATTTTTTATATTTTATAAATTTATATTATTTTTTACTATATATGATTTTCATAAATAATTTACTTATTACAATTAAGATTTTATAATTAAGCAATTTCCAGATTATAAAATTCAAGATTCAAAGCAAAATTTAATAAATTTGTAAAAACGTTGTTGTGTGTAAAAACGTCTTTTAATAACAACCAATATTTTAAAACTTCCCACACTAAATTTTATTACGAAAACTAATTATGAGAATTATCTTTTTACCTGTTATTTGATATGTATTTTTTTTTTCATTAATAAATATTATATACATTAAAGAATCAAGATTGATAAATTTTTCAAAATACTTTAATTCTATTTTTACAATTTATGAAGTTTTTGGAAGGAAAAAAAAAATTAAATCAGTATTTTAAAATAAAGTAAATGTCTCTTTCACGCAGTAAGAACATGGAATTTAAAAGTAGACACATTTCTTAGCAATTATTTTGAAAAAACTTATATACGGTAAGCGATTATTGCAAAGTAAGAAATTAATAAATAAATGTTAACAAAATTAACCAAAAATAATCGTTTCTATTTCATGTTGATTGAAGTAGAAAATAATAATTAGAATATTGTATATTATAAATTATTTTTTATAAACTCGTATGGCGAGCGATAATTGCAATATAAAAAAATAGTGAATCAATTTTTACATAATAACAAAAAATAAATTTTTTAAATTAAGATCTTTGAATAATAATTTATTAGTATTCGCATATTAACATCCCACTCTAGAGTAGGCTCGAACCTAGGACGCCGTACCCTTGAGGCGAACGCTGTAACCACTACACCACGACTCTTGTTCTGGACAGAGATAATTTAAATTTAAGTATAATGTGTTTTTACGTTATGTTCGTTGCATGTCAAGTAGTGGAAAATTTTTACTTTATTCAGTATTTTGGAAAATTTCTTAATTTTCATCATAGTTTAGTTATATAAGAATTAAAACTCATAGTTCCCTTGTCAGTTACTGATAATGAGCCGACTCAATATTATCAACAAGCAAATATTTATAACCAGTTTAATAAAACAAAAATAATTATAAGTATTAAAAATTAAATATGAATTGTAATGAAAATCTGCAATGTTCAGTTTATTCGAATTCAAGTGAGACGTAAAAGATTATCTTTCTTGTGCTCTCACAGGTTCATCCTTTTTGCTTGAAACATTTTTACCACTAAATTTACGTTTATAATCCCAAACAATTTACGTAAATATAACTATGCAACAAAACGTCAATTTTTCGTTAATAACACGTTTTTAAAAAACGGTCAAAAAATGGATAAAATGTACACGTTAAAATAACGTATTTTAAGTACGTATTTTTAACGAATTATTTAAAGGGAAAATTGATAACGTTAAATTGACGTAATTTTAACGTATACGTTTTAACGAATGAAGAAATGGTGAAAATCATTACGTGAAATTAACGTAATTTTAACGTATGCGTTTTAACGAATGAAGAAATGGTGAAAATCATCACGTGAAATTAACGTAATTTTATCGTATACGTTTTAACGAATGAAGAAATGGTGAAAATCATCACGTGAAATTAACGTAATTTTAACGTAAGCCCAAAACCTTATAACGGACGAACGGATTTTTAACGTTTATTTGCCCTTTCATGCTGCATGGGGGGTTCGAATTCCAGCGATGGCTGGTCTAAGCGAATTCCACATACGGCTTTCCCTGACCAGATTGCTAATGTTAATTATCCTCAGTGGTAGATGGATCATGGGTTAGTGTCCACTCGCCGTCAGGCTAACCGTGGGAGATTCTCGTGATCTTCCTCTCCATGTAAAGCAAATCCAGGCGAAGGCAAATTTCTCCTAAAACTTGATCCATGAGTTCCCTTGTCTTCTGGATTGGGTTCAAAATTACAACGCTACGGAGGGGTGCATGAGTAGCCGTAAACATAAAAATTAGGTTGGCAGTTCAAAGATGGCTTTAAAAACCTTCTAAAAGATCAAAATCCAATTTTGTAAGGCTCGCTGGAATACGGTAAAGCAAAGTAAACAAATGCATTCTCAAGAATTTTTGAAACGTTTAGTTACAATAGTGCACAGATTTAACTTGTTTCTCTCAATGTTAAAAAAAATCAATAGGACCACCGTCACTTTTTTGGATGCTCAACCTAATGTTATATTGTATCTGGATGTGCAAAACCTAGAACATTTAGAAGCTCAATCTTAGTAACTGTCAAACTAAATTGAATTTGTAACTACTAACTTAAATTGAAATTAGTAACCGTTGTTCAGGATTTAGTAATTGTTAACCTTGTAGTACAAAACACCATGCGGGCCGCTTTGAAGTCCCCAGAGATGCAATTAGAGAATTGTGACTTGACGAACTGAAAAGGCCATTTGCCTGTAATAAAACGAGTTTTTTTTTCTTCCAAAATTTCAATTTATTTGAAATGTTATAGGAAGTGTAAATGTTTTTTTGTTATTTTTTTTTTATTTTTTTATTTTTATACTAACTATTTATACATTCTAGTATAAAAATAAATGTCCCTCACGATCTTCACTTTATGAACTCACGCTTGACTTTATTTACAAGGAATTAACAAGTGCAAATGAGAGATAAGATGTTACCTCATATAAATCTTAACATTTTTATCAAAATTATTTAAAAATTCAAAATAAAAAGTAATATTTTTAAAAACCACGTTTTAGTAGTGGAGAATAATAATTAAGAAAACAATTGAAAAACGAAAAACGTGGGGCGCATGAAATACATAACAGTAATGTTATATTAATGTGTGCATGTGTGCTCTTGAGAATACGTGTACGTATATCAGTAATTGTATCTGAATGTGGATGTGGAATATGCTTTTGTATATGCATATGTATGTGGATGTATATGTGGCTGTGCATGTGTATGAGTAAGAAAATGTGTATATGTATGTGTATATGTACTGTTATGTATTTCATGCACCCCACGTTTTTCGTTTTTCAATTTTTTTCTTAATTATTATTCTCCACTACTAAAACGTGGTTTTTAAAAATATTACTTTTTATTTTGAATTTTTTTATTTTGAATTTTTTTATTTTAAACTATGATTTTTTTAATTTTTAATTTTTATTTTACATTTTTAAAATTTTTTTATTTTTTAATTATTATTCTTCACTACAAAAAACGTGGTTTTTAAAAATATATATTTTTATTTAGATTATTTTTCTTAGTCAAGAGTAGTCAGGATTACTACAAGACCACTACTAAAGTAATATAACTTTTATTTTAAATTAGGGATAAAAAAATCTTTATAGAAAAACAATACCTTTACGACTTTCAATAGTTTTATGCTGATGACAACCAAAACAATCTGGAAATTAATGAGGAAAAACTGGATCCTACCACGTGATTTTTCAGCCAATAAAAATACTCCGACAACAAAAATCTTTTCACCTGACACGTAATAATTTGAAATAATGGAATCGACAACAAAATACAATCTCGAAAATAATTTTTTTTTTAAATTTTAATTTTATTTTACTTTGTATGTCTTTTTTCTCTTCATTTTCATGCATTGTCATCCAATTCTGAACTGTGCACCAAATTTGAAGTTTGTAGCTAGTCGGGAAGTTAGCTTAAAATCGATTACAAAATTCCACCCGGACAGACATACACGAAGGCAAGTTTATATAAACGTGGTAAAATAGTAAAAGTTGAAGTAAGGAAAAAACTGTTTTCAATTATGTTTGTTTTAATATTATATTTTATTTCATTTTATATCCGTCGTTAAACAGCTGACCCAGTTTTTGTGTTTACGACTACTAATGTTCAACTTCATAACCTTATAATTTTGAACCAATCCAGAAGACAAGGAAACTCCTGGATCCCTGGATCAAGTATTCTGAGAAATTTGCCTTCGTGGAGGATTTTTTAATGGAACTAACCCGCATTTGCGTCACATGGAGAGGAAAACCACGAAATTCTCTCACGGTTAGCCTGACGGCAAAGGGATTCTAACCCATGATCCGTCTACCACTCAGGTTAGTTTACGTCAGCACTGTGGTCGGTGAAATCCAGATGCGGAATTCGTATCGACCAGTCATCGCGAGGGTTCGAACCCAGTTCACCTCATTGGAAGACGAACGCTCTATCCCCTGAGCCATCACGGCTCTTTTAATGTGATATGAATGTTTTCAGTGTTATTGTTAATAAGTAAACTTTCGTTTCATTTTTTACGTGCCGCCCATTCCATGTTCCTAAGTTTAAATATATTGTTTAAGTAAATATGATTATTTTTCAAATTTAGGTATCCCTTCAATTCACGCTATGTGCTTACACATAGTTATAACAGTTATATATTTTATAAACCAAATGGAACGATGTGACGGGAGTAAATGAGAGGAGTTGTTTAATTGATACATACATTATTTTAGTTAAATTAATGATACATTTTTTATTTCATTTCGAGGAGATTGACTTTCGCAATTTAACTCATCTTAATAACGCGATAAGATAAATATGGAGCAAAGAGTTAGATGTATACTTAGCAATTTTAATTCCATTTTTTCCTTGTTGGGAAATATTTTGTCCCTTTGCCCATTCAGAATAAAATAATCCGAAAGTAAACAAATCGGCAAAATATCCAGATAAGTAAAGTGTTTGGCAAATGTTCGATATTCCATTTTATTTAAATATGTGTTTCTCATCTGTCAATTAACTTATTTTAAAGAGTTTTTTTTCCACGTTACTCATTGTGACAGTGCAATCTAATAAACAAAGAACTAATAGTTTGACAACCAACTGTGGAACTTTTTAAATAACGTATTTTTAATTTATGGCATAACAAACATTAAAAAAATAATTACTTATTTCGTTCTAATAATTGTTTATTACATTATTTCACAACCCTTAAATTGTAAAATTATTGTTAGAAAGACTATAAAAAATACGATAAAACATTTTAAAGTTTAAACCTTAAATACATTTATAAATATATAAAAAAATACGGCAGTATTTTTCAAGTCTTAAAGATTAAAGAAGGAAAAAATTGTACTTCGTGCTTATTTTAATTATGCTCATTGTTTGAAGCAAAAAATAAAATACTTCAAATTAGATTTATTAAAATTCTTTTTAAATGCATTTCTTGTTTTTTTAAGGAAACGTTAAGTATGTTAATGACTCTCAGAAGATATTACATTTTAATTAAATGTATTCTAATATTCATAGAAACATAAAAATAAACGCTTTATTTTAGTAACTTCTAAAATTTTAAGGACGTGTATTCTTTTTATTACTTACAATATTCATTTAAACATATTTTTGTTACTTTTCTTAGAAGAAACACTTTTTTTAAAATTAATTTTTCTGCTTTGGAAGTTAAGTATTTTTTCATAACATTATAAGTGAGATTTTTTAGTACTTTTTTTTAAATTAATCAAATTGTTCTTTATATTTTTAATTTAAATTCTGGGAACTACAAACATTCTACTATTTTTAGAAAGAAAAATATAAATATGTTTCTCAAAGAGTTTTCCTAAGCTTAAAAGTTCATTAGATAAAAAAGTTACTTATTTTTAAATATACTAAAATGTTAATGACCAGCGTGTTTTATTTTCGTCTCAAATATTCAACGAATATTCACTCAATAAGAAAAAAGAAAGTAACAGAAAACAAAGTCTGTTAATTTTTTTCTGCGAAAAAGGTGCTTTTCAGTCTTTTGGGGATAGTTGGATTGGTTACACATATTAGTGTGCTTATATACTACGATTGACCAGTAGGAAATTTTTTTTAAAAAAACAAACAAATAACGATAAATAGAATGAAATATAAATAAACCTTTTTGCTGCAATCTGTAGGGTAGAGAAATTCCGGTAAAATTACCGAACTGTATGGTAATGATTGATTTGATGAGGATTGAAGTACTTATCGTTATCATATCTGAAAAAAAAACCATTCTGGTTTATAAACATATGGTGTTTAAACCATTTATTTCGTAATTTTCCCGCTCATATGCTAACGGTTTAACGAAAATTCTGGTTCTTACTACCACATACTCAAAATTATAGTTTTTAATAACACCCATTTAGTAAAAAATACAAAGTAAATTTAACTAAATAAATAGTTTGTATGTTGTGCTCTAAGTTATTCTGATAAATATTATCACATATTATAAAACATAATTTGTTGTTAATTTTACCAAAATTATTACCAATGCGCTATGGTAAAAGTTAGAGCTTTATTGTGTTCCAATAGAGCTGGAAAAATGGTTAATTTTCTGGTAGTTTCAACCATACTTTTTTCTCAGTGTCTTTAAAAAAATTAATCACTTCATTACGAAATTAGTAATGAACAACAAGAATGAACTTAAATCAGTGAAATACTAGAAAACATTGTTTTCTGCTTCATTTTAGACCATCCCAAGGGATTTAATTTAAAAGTGAGTTTTGTATTCAAACTGCAGCTGTTGTAAGTAATTATGATATATATAAAAAAAACTTTTAATTTGCTTCTGTTAATTTTTTAACAGTTTTAGCAACTCATTCTGTTGACAACCGTTGTAGCTAGTTTTAAAGTACCTCAATGTTTTTTTTCTAAGTAAAACTTCGCCAACCACAGATTTTTATCTTCTTCCCTTTTTCTTTAGTTTTCAGCAGGGTTGGCAAGTTTTTGACACATGACTGTTTTTACCAGTTTTTACCATGGTTTTTACCGTCATGTCAAAAACCCCTATGTCAAAAACCCATAATTTTGGTAAAATAATTTATAAGTATTTGGTAAAATAATTTTGAATTTTCTTGAATTTTGGACTCATCCATACTAAACTTAGAAATCGACTGGGCAATGAAAAATGCGCAAAATTAGTCACTTGCTATCGTATGCTTCGGCACAGTGACCCCAACTACTGAACATGTAATTTTGTTTGTAATTAAGCTTTGCTTAATGTGCTTTTTCAACTGAATAAAAGTATTTAACTTGACAAAATAGCAGTAATTCTTGACTTAGAGTTTGTTAGTAGTTACAAGTTTTGAAAGTTTTGTTTAGCTTATTTCTAATATTTAAGAAATGCCAAATTTTAAATTCTTCTTAGTTCTTGAATTTATTAATAGTTCCAAGCTTTTTTGTTTGTTTACTTATTTCTAACAATTAAGAAGTGCAAAATTTTGAATCATTTGCAAATCAAGCTATTATGATAAAAGTAAGTATCACTATTTTCAATAAGTATATTACAATATTTCTGTATGAATGTATATCCTTCTATAAGAATACGTGTATATAGTTGGAAAATCAATAGCAATCATTTACAACATTCATTTATAAAGGCAATTATGTGAAAATAATATATTATCCGCTATATGCCATAAATTAAAGAAAACAGTAGATTTTTGACAGTTTTTACCGGTAAAAACACGGTTTTTACCACTGTCATGTCAAAAACCAGTTTTTGACGGCAAAAACTCAACCCTGGTTTTCAGTAAACCTTATTTTTTAAGTTTATATTTGAAGACATTGTAATTGGTATAAACTATTTAGTCAAAATTACATTAACTGAAAAATTAAATTTACATCGTTTTAAAAAAAAATTTGTAACAGTGCAATGCATTTTCAAAATTCATATTACGCTTATAAAAATGAAAAAAAAGATAAATAAAAAAAGCAATATTTTTATTTGAGTTTGAAACATGAAAACATAAATCAATAAAAATCCAATTTTGAAAAACGAAGAGGAACATCAAATTTAAGAAAGCATAAAATTCTTACAAATATAAAATATTGAATTCTTCGAAATATAAAACCAAGTGTCTAAAATAAAGACATCGTTAAAACTTGAGAGATGTTTTTAGAAAATATAAGTTAAACGATAAGAAAATAAAACTATAAATTCATTTCATTTGTCTACCTCAAAAGTTTTTATTCAATAACAATACAACGAACTTTTATTACGGTATCTTCTGAAGAGCAATATGCCTCAAATGTTCCAAAGAAACAGGAAAATAAGACATAAAGAAGTTTTTTTGACAAAACTACTTGTGAAAAAAATTTCAAATATGCTCTTGTAAAAGAAAAAAAAGGGAACTTGAAAGTGTGAAAAAATGAATTTGACGCAGAGAAAGGATAATTTTTTATGACTTTGTAGGGGAAATGATTTTTTGCCAGGAAACTCAGTTAGATGCATCTAATCTGTTCAGAATTTTCGTTCCATGTGGTATAAATTGCTGACATCTTCTTTTTCGGATTTGATTATTGTTAGTGTTCCACTTGGATCAATGCCAAAACATTACTTTTAAAGTTGAAATAAAGATTAGGTAGTACATTTTATTTTTTTAAGTATTTGCAAGTAAAAATGTTTAACCTAAAAAATTCGTTTCTTTTACGCTGGTTACTTTCATGTGAAATAAATTTAAACTTGGGGCAAAATAAATATAATTTGACTAGGGTGCTCAGCCAAATCTTACAACAAAAAATAAGTATCTTTTAAATACTTTTTAAGAACTCAAAAATATTTTTTACCATTATATACATTAGCAAAATGCAAAATAATTTTCAAAGGCTTTACATGATCATGATAAAATAACTAGTTTCTGACAAAGAACTCTTTCCTTGATTATATTAGCCATTATAAAATGATCAAGAAATTTTTCATTTCGATATTAGAGGGTGGAAAATTAAGCAAGAAATTGAGAATATCTTTCAAAATGCATCAGAGTTGCACATACGAGTGCAATAACCTCACCCTACCCAGCTCTGTAGGCCCACATGCGGACTCGCAAGTATTTCATCAAACATGTAAAATGATTGGAGCTTCCATGCGCTATGGACCGACAGTACACCGAAATAGATTGTGGTTGAATAAAATTGTGAAAACGTTGAATAGAACAATGAGAAAAACACGCTTTTGCATAATATGTGGCGAAATTCAACATGGTAAAGAATAAAATCTCATTTTCGAAAATGGAAAATTAAGCACTTTTTTAAAAACACCCAATGAAAAAAGCACCCTTTGGGCTTTTAAAAAACGAAAATCGAAAATAACCACCTTTACGCAAAAAGTTTTTTTAAAAACGATTTGCACCATGTTTGACTTTAAAAATAATTTAATATATGCGTAAACAGTAAAATTAATAAATTCAAAATTAAAATTAATCAACATAAATCATGAAAATAACATCATACACACTTTTTTTAATTAAAGAGGATTATTAAGATCATAAAAGGATGTGAAAATAGTACGTAATAGTCGAAAATTTTATTATTATTTTATTGTTATTATTATTTGGGGCATGAACTATAATACTCTGATTTTCGATCCAGTCTGACATCATCATGGCTCGTTTTTTGAAGTTACTCAACTGCCTTCGGCCCCATCTAGTTACACTTAACGGAAACCTATTATTGAATCAGTAGATGTGAATAGTTCACACTTTACAGTCTATTATTAGTATCTGTCATATATTTATTCATTCTATACGATTATATTTGTAGAATGAATTGTTAATAATTCTTTGAGATTTATAGTTTTGAGTTCTTATGCTTCACTGCAATAAAAATTGTGGAATTAAGATTGGATTGTGTGAACTCATATTACGAATGAGTTCACACAAGTGAGTTAAACGAGATTCAAGTGAGTTCACACAAGTAAAATTCGTGTTACGAATTTTTTTCCTTCCATACTGTGCATTTATGTAGAAACATAAAATTTTGTAATACACTCCAAATCTTTTATTTCACATTTTCGTTCTATATGTAATAAGTAAAAAATATTTCTGTCTTATCTCTCATTTAATAAATTCTATTATAAACAGGAAAAAATAAAGAAATCTACATTAATAACATTTTTGACAATTTATTTTTTAGTTTAAAACGAGTAATGATACATGTGATTGAAATAAATTTAAGAATAGGGTAAAACGATGAGAAATTAAAATATTTAAAATAAATCGCTACTTACTTTTCAAAATGAATTTCTGTCTTCATTATAAACGACACCTTTAATGAATTAACATCTGGCAATTTCAAGCAACTATAATGAAACAAACGAACAAACGATTAAAAAGAACTCAATAAGTTAAATTATAAAAAATAAAAATAAATAAAAAGCTCCTTTTCAATTAAGTTTAACAGATAGTGAAGCTTTTTTTTTCTCTTAGCGTAGTGTTAAAACTGTTGCAATTTTGGTGCGCATCAATAGAAAGAAAGAAAAAAAAACGCGTCGTCTTTTTATGTGCTTAATGATTAGAGTAGAAATTCCTTATATATTTCGCTTTAATATTTGGTAAACAATGCGATGCGGTACAACTGCTATCTTTTATTTCTGATATAAATTATCACGTTTAATTGTCAATTAAAATTTTGCATTTGATAGCAATTTACCTCTTTTTAGCCCTGTTAATCCACATGAATAATTCCTATTTTTAATTCTTGCAACCTCGCATTCATCGATCTTTGTAAAAACTTATTTTAAACTGGCAAAGGATATTTTATTTCATTTTTTAGACTTGCTTAAAATTACAAGAGTGAATTCCGCAACTTCTATTATCTGTTTCCCTTCCAGGATAATTTTTTAAATTTTTGTGGTCTTATAAATTTTATAACAGTTGTCAAAGATGACATTTTTGTTTCAACTTTAATTTGCTTAATACTTTACAGTATTTTTTTCTTTCATTGAAAAGCTATGCATCCCTTCCGTTTAAAGAACTCAGAATACGTCTTAAAAAATAGTAAACAAGTTTATTTTAAAAAAATAAGTTAATTGTAAAGGAAACTGTTTTGAAGTATGTGTTCTTACGAGGAACTAGAGCAAAGCAGACCCCAAGAAACACTTGATAAAGCGTATTTGGCTCTGGCGTTAGTTTTCTTCACACAATGTAGATAGAGCAAGAATGAATAACCAAAACACACTTAAAAATGTAATATTCACAAAAAAGCTGACGGTGAGTATTTGGTACTCCAGAGTGAGCGTGTTCCGTTGTGATTTTATAAAACCTAGTTCATACAGGGTTGTCACAGGCGAGTAAAATGCAACTATTTGCAACTTTTTTTGCCTGAAAAGGCTAAAAAAGCAACTATTTTCAGGAAAAGGAGACTATTGGGAGACTTTTCTGTCCTCTAGCAATGTTTTTTTAATTTTTTTTTTATTTATTTTTTTTTATTTTTTTTTTTTAAAGCATAAATTGGATGGAAAATCTTCACCCCTCAAGATAGTTTCTGAACAAACTGAACTTTTTTTTTCTTAAAAAGTAAAAAATGTAGCAAATTTGAGTCTTCAATTTTTAAATCGTTCAATTTGCACAGACTCCATTGTAAGTCCATTTCATTTCTCGATCGCCTTTTTAATGATTATTTCTATTAAATTCCGCATGATTTAAAAAAAAAAATTATACTATATTACGATGCGTGAATTTCGAATTCGAGTAATCACTTTTCATATATATATATGTGTGTAAAACATTTACGTTTATAAAAAAATGATCATATTTGCCACCAACTTGACTGAATGGATCATGGTATAACAAAATTTTAGTCATATTTTTGTTCTTATTTAGGCAACTATTTTCCTAGTTTTTGCCTACTATTTTCACGTTTTAGGCTACTAAAAGCAACTATTTTGTTCATTTTTTTTTCTGTGGCAAGCCTGTTCATATAACACAGTATAAATATGCCGCGATTAACGTAACTAAATTATATAAAATTCAAAAAAGAGTCGGGGTGGCTCAGGGGATAGAGAATTCGCCCTCTAATGAGGTGAACCGGGTTCGAATCATAGCGATGACTGGTCGATACGAATTCAGCATACGGCTTGTACTGACCACAATAATGACGTAAAATATCCTCAATGGTAGACGGATCATGGGTTAGAGTCCCCTTGCCGTGGAGTTAACCTTGGGAGAATTTCGTGGTTTTCCCCTCCATGTAACGCAAATTCGAGTTAGTTCCATCATAAAGTTCTTCACGAAGGCTCTCAATACTTGATCCTTGTGCCGAAATTGCAAAACTATGGAGTTGAACATTAGTAGCCGTAAATAAAAAAATTATGTCGGCTGTTCAACGACGGTTATAAAATAAAATAATTCAAACGAAAAACAGCCTAGATTAGTCAACATGACATTGCAAAACCACACACTGAGCAAATGAGTATGGCAGAAGTACAGGAATGTGAACTTTTTCATAATACCCCATTGTCACTGGATCTGTCTCTCACTGACCAACACTTGTCCATGAATTCGGACAACTCTTTAGAAAAACTATTTTAAAATGCTAAAATGCTGTAAAACTGGCCTTTCTGGAACTCACGTCCCAGTTTCCCGAACAATATGGCAATAAAGTAGAGAAAATAAACTTTGATGAATGAAATTCAGAAAAAAAACTTTATTGCTCTTAAAAGCAATTTAATAAACGTTATTATAATTTTTATGCCTATCTAAACCTGTCGACTTAGGCAAACAGTATTGTTCAATAATGATCTGTGTGGTTCTCTGATGTTTTAGCTGAGAGCAGACATACGAGTGGAACGGTAAAAGAAAAAAAAGAAGAAGAAAAAACGGTGATAGACAGTAAAAACTCGAAAGCAACGGTTAGAATTTATTATTATTAAACAACTCTCATAAGTCCTGCTTCAAATTACCAACACACAAAGAGAAGAAAAAAACAGTGATTTTAATAAATATAAATTGAAAAAATTGTTTTGCTCAAAAAATACGTATTTTTAAAAAAAAGAAAACCTTACAATTCAAACTTCTTTAAGCATTTACATTGTAATATTTTACTAAAGTCATTATAATTATTATAAGTTCTCTTCGTTTGTAATATTTTTTGGCGTAGAAATTCCATCATTAATACAGACAAATGAAATGCTTAATAATTGACAGTTCACCAAAAGTCATTTCCCAAAAGAAATTTCTTTAATATCAGGGAGATTATAGAATAGCAGAAATTTATCCAAGCAAATGAAAAACACCAAGAGAAAGTGATTGTTTCTTTCCTCCGCTTCGTATTAAAGGAAAGTATGATTTAGGAAAGTTTTGCTCTCAAATCTGTTTCTTTAACAACCTAATTTATTATCCAAAAGACAATTTCTATTATGAGTAGAAATAAAAAAAAATGCTGTTTAGTTATTGTTTTTACTGTTGCTAAAAATATATTGCAATCATAAAAAAAAGGAAGAAAACTTCGTATTGAATAATAAATTTTTCATTCAGTAATAGATAAGAATTACAGAAAGATTAAGATTCATTACTTATCTCATAAATCATAAAACTTGTGGGCAAAAAGATAGCTCAAAATTAAAAAAAAATCCCCATTTTCACTTTAAATTTAATTTCGAAGTTAAATTTAATTTCGAAGTCAGTCTAGTGCTTGCATTTTAGTTTTATAATCAGACAGAATAAAGTTTTGAATATTTTTAATTCCTTTTTCTTTTGGGATAGAACTCGATAACGTTTCATCATTTTCCCCCACTTCCATGATCAGCAAAATGTAGCATGTATGTATTTTATTTTTGAAATAATTTTTAAATTTAAGCAATCGTATTTAAGACAATCTTTGTTAAAATAATAATCTATTTTTATTACAACTAAGTAAAGATAAATGTGTGTTTCATTAAAAAAATTTCTCTATTTTTTTTGCATTTTTCTTTGATCATTTACGTAGTAACATTTCTTTAAAGAAAGAATGCTCTGTTGTATGCAGATTATGGTGATTTCAAGAGCCACCGCCTAAAACGATACAAATCAGAAAACCTCACCACCTGAATTAGAACAATTTCAATTCTATCTACAAATGAAAACGCCTGAAACGATAATAAAACTGCAATTTCAAGATGGCAGTTAAAGCTATCACGTGAAGGGGGTTAAACTTCAAATACCTATTTTCATCCTAAACGACAACTTTTAAACAGTTTAAAGCTTTGCTTCATTTATTTTCTTATTCGATAATTTAGGATCTAGCCCATGGATATTTTCTTATGTACGTGCCTTTTGGCGATAATATAAAGTCCAACCATTATTTTATAATATTCAAACAGAAATTCCACTTAATATAAATAGTTGATATTTAACATAAAAACACGCTTTTTGTAAAAAGTAACTCAGAAAGACTCATCAACCAAAATATATTTTTGAAAAAAAAAAAAAATACTAATATTTAAAACTATTGTGCAATAAAGTGTGTCTTTTTTCAGTGAAAAATAAATCTGGTATTTTTTTACCCTAAACAAAAGTCAACATGAAGGGGAAAAAAGTTATGATATCCAAGATTACGAGCCTCGGATTTAAATTTCAGGGCAACAAATCTCTCAAATGATTAATTTTGCTAATCAACTTCTTGAAAATCTATGCCATCTTATATCGGTATTCCTTGACATCATGTTGACTTTTGTCATCTTTATGTTGAAATTTTTTTTTGTTCATTATAAAAGAAATGTACCATTTTTTTCATTATAAAGTAACTTGTATTTCTTTTTCACATAATAATCTTAGAGGTAAGGGGTTTTTTCTATTTTTCAAAAGTTTTTTTTCTTCCTTTGGTTATAAGTTTTTGATAAATTATAATAATATATTAGATAGCGTATTAAATAAATATATATATACAGTTAATAATCTGACACCCAAAACAAAAGTAACGATTCTAAAATTAAATGCAATTTGGATCAAAGTTTTTACATGCTTTTTACGAATAGCTTTAACAGATTTAATAAGTTTATCCGCAGAGAAAGTGTGTATTTTTGAACTTAACCTTATCCATCGGTTTTGTGGATAAGGGGGCCTTAAACATTTCATTTACAACAACGTATAAAAAGCTTTTTTATTTGAATTTTGAGTAAAATCTTGAATAAAGAATTTCTGTGGGAGTACAAACGAAATAAGAAATTAATATACAATTGCCTGTTTATTGCTTATTTCGGATAATTTTAAAATCCGAATTAACAGAATTCTATGTAGACCTTAAAAAGATCCAATCTAATTAATGTTATTTTTCATTCTAATATTTTCCGTTTGTCTTCCTCTTAATAATGGAAAGACATATTTCTTTGAAAAATAAAATTGACCATACATTTATTTTTTTCAATTGTATAAATTTTTTTTATTCTAAAAGTTTTTTTTATTTGAATTTTGAGTAAAATCCTGAATAAAGAATTTCTGTGGGAGTAAAAATGTAATAAAAAATAAATATACAAATGCCTGTTATTTCTTATTTCGGATTATTTTAAAATCCAAATTAATAGAATTCTATGTATGCCTTAAAAAAATCTAATATAATTAATGTTATTTTCCATTCTAATAATTTCCGTCTATCTTCCTCTTAACGAAGGAGAGACATAATTTTGTGGAAAATAAAAATGACCATGCATTTATTTTTTTTCTACTGCAATGAACATGAAACTGTGTGTAAACTCTAAAATGCCATAATAAATAGGCATCATTTATTCAATTACAAAGACTAAAAGAAAATGTTAATGATAATGATTCTTTCGTTGATTCTGAATTAATAATAGCTTCATTTAAAATGGCTTCAACTTGCTATTTTTATTGAACTTAAGAGAGTTACGCATAAAGTTATTTAATATTTCTTAAGCATTATTAATTGCAAATGCTTATTTTACACACGAAATGTAATGTAGTAGAATTTTTACAAATTTATTTAAGTAAAACAAATGCAGAGCATAATATCTCCTACATATTCATATTTCCTAAAATATTCATTTTCTTTAATTTGATTATCTGCGAGTAATTATACCAATTTCCTTATTTAGGGATAGTAAACTTTTAAAACTTGTTCAACGTAGTTAGCATATGAATTCATTTATTTACATTTGATTTATGTCTTTAAATTTCTAATTTTAGAAAAGAGAAAAAGTAATACAAAAATATTTTATATCACTGAACAGAAGTAAAACTTTATGCTTAAGTTTTTCTTTTGCTTTTTTCCTAAAAATAATGATTTATAGGACATGTTTTGGAAATAATAAGTTATTTTAACGCTCAATAAGATTTTTTTAAGAACAAATTGACAAATTCATGAAAATATAACGATGTACCCTCGCTGTTTATTTAAACAGTAAAATTATGAGTTGTTTAAATTCACTATTCAATAAAATATACTCAACAATGCTGAAATTTTATTATGAAGAAAGTGAATAAACTTTATTATGAGAACTTTTAACACTGTTCTTGTAACAATTCCGAAACCTTTTTGTAAATACTCCACTTTAGGTTTACTGACTCTTACGCAATAACTTAAATTCGGTTTCCTGGTGATTTTGTAATATTTGATTTTAGATTTTTGCACTATCTTGCCTGATCCTAGAATAGCCCACCCCGTGGCTACTTTTTGAAATCTCGCCAAAGTAGGTTACTGAAAGATATTTCGTTGAGATATATTGCAACCTTACATAGCATCTAATTTGATTATTTTTTATTTTATTTCATTAAAAATATTTTAATTAATTTATAATAATTTGAATGTTTTTTATATAATAAAACAACAACGTTGATCCTAGTAATAATAGCCAACTTGCCGAGATTTCAAAAAGTCACCAAGGGGGTGGGCTATTCTGGGATTTAAACGCCTGATTCCTTCATCACAGTCCTTTTCTCATTTTTAGGATATTTTTATGTCCTTTTTAATTTTATTATCTACTATGGTTTCTCTAAAAAATTAAAATTTTTGAGTTTAAAAAAATGTGGCTTCAATTATTATTGCATCTGTCGTAGCAGTCTGAGGGTCTTTATGATCCATAATTCGGAAAACTTGATGATTCTGTACAGTTTACAGAAAACTAGAGGTCTGCGCCCCCTGCTCGCTAACGCTCGCCAACCCCCGAAAATTGCTACGCAATCTTATATGGTTTGCTTCGCAAACAAAGCTCGCTTCGTTCGATACTAACTTAGGTACATTGCAAATGCATAAAATTCTAAGAATTCAAAACAATCATTCAAATCCATATAAAAACTTTTTTTTTAAAAAAATTACATCTTTTTAGTAAATACTAAGTCATTAAAATAAATTTGAATTCAAATAAATGACGTTTGAATTCAAATAAATGACATAACAGCACGACTGAGACTCATTTTTCAATGAATTACTAATAACAATAGTGAAACAAATAAATTCGTGATATAAATCAAAAATCGTCAAATAAATTAGTAATATATAAATTCGTGAAAAAAGCGCTTTCGACAAAATACTAAAATAGAGATCTATCGACAAAGACTACTCACTTCTGTCTAGCTCATGCTCTCTCTGGTTATTTCAGTTTCCGTTTTCAAAGGCGCTATATGTTGAGCTATCTCAGCTAGATTTGGCATGTGACATTTTTAGCGGCAATCATTGGTCGATTTTCTAGCGTTGCCTTTCGGGAAGTTGTAATGAGGCTTTTTTTGTCGCCGTGTAAGAGAAATATATATATAGATAATTGGCGACTTACGTTTTTCCGAATTACTGATGGACAACATGAAAATGTAACAATGTTAAGTCGTTCAATATCTGCCTCCGATTCTTGTTGAACTTCCTGTGATATTTGCACTCTCAACTTCAGCTGAATTTTACGCAACTCTTGTAGATGATCATTATTAAATCAAAGTTCTAATACCGAATGCAACAATGTTAAGTTATTCAATATCTGCCTCCGATTCTTGGAGAACTTCATATGATATTTGCACTCTTAACTATAGCTGTCGTCAATTACGTAACTCTTGTCGTCAATCAGATCAAAGTTTTAATAACGTAAGGTAAGTAAATTATTTGCGACTTCACCTTCCAATGATGCCGTCAAATTACAGGTTTTCAAAATAATTACCCAGTTGTTTACTTAGGAGAGAAAAATTAATTTTGTTATATATTTACTTCTCATATTATCTGCATTGTCTTACAGCTCAAGATTTAAGGTCTGAATCACAGATAGCAGAAACATTTACTTCCATAAACTTCTTTCTGTGGAACTATTTTTTTTCAATTTCGGAAATATCGCCGCATGTATATTTTATTTTATTGAATTTTGAAAAGAAGTGTTTGAAAATTATGAAAAATTTTTTGAAGTTCATAAAATAAAAGAGATAATATATAAATAAGTCACAAATATATAACACAAAAATCTAAAGAAAAAATGAAGTTTAAGGTGTATCCTATAGTGAAAAATTATGCGTTTTCTCATATATCATATCATGTAAATGCAGTTTCGGTTTTTATCCATAATGAGCAGAAAGGGATGATGTTTTGGGGCTAAGAAATAATTTGCAAAAGGGTTTAGTTAAAAGTTATTAAAAACTACAAATTTTTATCAAGTTCTTTTCGTTCTACAGACGGAAATGTTTAAAAAGCTAAAATATTTAATAACAAAAAATCTTTTGTTTTTTTTTAGCTTTGAGTAAGTTTTTAAGCTTCGAGGTATAACTCACACATATACTTCAAAACCTTTTACTATTAAAGTATTTTAAAATTTTTTTAATCAAGATAATTAAGACTCTCGCTAAAAGTCATTTCTTATTTAATATTTTACTTTACCAAAAATTCTCTCCTTAACGTAACTTAACAACAATTTTCTTTTAAACGTGCCCTAACAATAATTCTCTCAACTGTATTTGTTATGGTAAATTTGGCAAAATTTCTGTTGTTGAAGCTTATTTACATTTTTTTCGCCGTAACTTCATTTTCAATAATTTATACATCAGCAACCATAATGATAATGAGCATTTTTTTATTATTTATGTTATTAACAAAACATATACCGGTATTAAAAATCGAGTTGCCAGTTATTTTCTTTATTAAATGTAATGCGACCAAGTTATTGACAAAAAAATAGTCTTGTAAGCATTCGCCGTAGACTACATGTCCGACAATCAATCTCTTTCCTTGCCATATAATCTCGCGAAAAGCCATCTTTTTTTTAGGTCAAACCAAATAAGAAGGTTTTACCCATTCTGACAGTTAAACATTGACATATACTACCCTGCCATCACTTGGGTAAATACAAATCTCTCTGAATTAAGTAATAGTGGTATCTCCTATTTAAACAGGTAATAACTTCTCTGTGTCATTCTCTGATGCAGGCTTTTCAAAAAGTTATTAATCACATATTACATTGTGAGCAGAACAATAGTTAAACAACAGTAATACATGCACCATTTTAACTAAATACATTAATTATTATTTACTTTCTAAAATTTAACAATCCAATTAATTGATACAGTTCGTTATGCATTATTAACTCTAAATACACGACAAATACAAAATTAAGTAATTGTAATATATTTTATTATAACAGTTGATAAATTCTTGTACCTCCAATAAAGGCTTTCAAAAAATTACCAATAACATACCTACTCGTTTATGAGAAGAACAATAATTTATTTTTATTTAGCAGAAAATAAATCGCGTGACATTTTAAATACGATTCATTTTTAAATCTAAAGAATCATAAATATAATTTATTTTTAAATAATTATTATTTTTTTTTATTCTTAATAATTTTTAATTTGTACGCCAGCGATATTGCTTTTTTTTTCTTTTGTGACACACTGCCTGTAAATATTAATTGGTTGGTCCAGAAAGTTCATGCCGTACCTGTCCTTATGCCAACTAGCGAAAATTGGCATAACTTATCCGTTCAACTCTAATACTATTTTATCAGTTTCTCTAGATTATCTATTACTTTACTTTTTATGTTTGGCGCAGTTTAGCTAGTACCAGCTATTATTACATTAAACTCTATATCAAACCTAATAGTTAAATTTTACGCTAAGCCACTTATTGGACTCTTATTATTTCCATGATCTTGATTTAATTTTTGTCACATTGGAGAATGCGTTATTAAAAAGGAATAATTCAAATAGAAAAATGGGGATATGATGAACATCAATGTATTTTTTTAGGTTTAACCGTTTGACCTAAAATCTGAATAACCTAAAATCTGAATAAACAAAAAAAAAGGTTTTTGATGAGAAAATTAGGGAGCAAAATGCGTATAGAAACTGCTATAAAAAGAATTAATTGTAATGGAATAAAATAGTAGATGTAAACTACATACAGAATTAAAAGAATTTGACCTTTAAGATTTTGGGGCATATTAAAATATTTTTTCCGAACTACGGTGAATCAGCTGATATAAATGAGTAAAATTGTGACATCGAAATTTATAGTATCTATAATCACATATCTTAAGTTTTTTTGATTTTTCTGTGGCATGAATGGCCGATTTCCATAGTTCTTATAAAATAGTTCGCCGCTGTAGTTAATTACATAAATAGTTCATCAAATTATTAATTTTTTTTTTGCTAAAATTAATTTACTCTTGAAACCATTTTAAAATATGTTGCTGGATATGTATAAACGGTTCTGCAAACTAATTAATGATTATAATATGCCGCTAAAAGAGCCTTTAAAGAACAAATGTACAATTTTATGCCTTTAAAGTGTTACAATAACACATGCAAGCCACATTAACCAGAACGTGATTTTGACGAGCACGAATTCATGATCCTTGACTAATTTAACATAGAATTCGGTAATCTATATTAACAGACATTATATTCAATATAATTCACGAACAAACTAACTATCAATGCCATTTTGAAATCTTCACGCTTATCTTTGTTAACGAAGGCAAGATAACATTATTGTACTATATAACATTATAGTTATTGCCTTAATCTGAGGCGTAACTACCACTACGATTATTAAATGACCACTACCCTAAGATTTAGTTTATAAGACATGCTAACTCGATTCAATCTCGGGGTACCTTACGATATATGAAGGTTGGCATGGTCGAAATATCATTTCCCCACATTGGTGATCTTCGGACATGATATGATCACGCCTACTTCGATGTACAGTCCACATTGACGAATTGACTTGCTACATTGTCCTCTTCACGCTGTTGCTCCTCAGTCTCAATTGCACACAACGGGATCCTGCAAGCACTCGAATGCTAATAGCAACACCAGAGCAACCACGTACACAATTGTGAATTTAATACAGCTGTCAAGACAGATGCTCAAAACTCGGTGAACTTAATACAGCTCTCACAACAAGCTGTCAAAATCCAGTGAACTTAATACAGATCTCCCGGTCTTTCGCAAGTACGACAACTAGTTATATCCTTTCATTGAATTATATCCCTGATGAATTGAATTGAATTGAATGTAAGATTTAATGTATATCCCTGATGAAATTCTGGTGGGGTAGTATTGTGGCGTAACTATTACTACGATTATTAAACGTCAATTCATTAGTATATAAAGCATGCTAACTCGACCTTTTGATAGATAAAGGTTGACGTAGTCGAAAAATCCTTTCCCGACAAATCAATCTAAGCAAAAATAATTGGAAATTTTGAGCATATCTGAAAATAATCATTTAGGAAAGTATATTTACAACTGTCTTCTGTATATAATTAATTTTATTTTTATCTACTAATGTGCTTTCAATTTGTTCTGTGATGCAAAACGTTAAATTTGTTCTTAGTAATTAAAATTTTAATTATTGCTAAGTAAATATTTATTCATTAAACAAGTAATTCAGTCTAAATGTTAAACGCTGTATACTACCCATTATTAGCCTTTCAATGTGAGTTATGTTTTTTGCATAAATTGTTGATAAATTTGGAATGAAATTATAAATAAAAACTATGCTTAAATTATTTTAAAAAAGGGAAAAATAATTTAAACTTTTACTAAATTTAATTAGTTTATATCTTTAGCATTCTTTAAAGCATGCTATTATCAAAAATAACATGGAGCAATAGCATGAAGCTTAAAAATATTAAATATTTTACTCGAATCAAAAATTCATTAGAGATGCAAGTCATCTGAATCATATGATTTCAGAATGGTTATTTGAAAACTAATTAGTTTTTCGTAGGGAAACTTTTTTTAAATAGTTTTTCAATTTCGAAAGAGAAGCATAAGTGATATAAATTTTCAGCATTTAAATTAGATTAATGCAACATATTTATTTGGAAATATAATTAGCTTTTTGAAATGAGAATTCCAAAATATTGAAAAGGAAACATAAGTGTTACAAAATACAAGCAAGATGTTCGTCGTCTTTCAAAATTCACAAAATTTTGTAACAATGATTATATAGCTTTTTAATATTTTTTGACATCCATATATATGTATATATATATAATATATATGTACAGTCCTCAAAAAAAAAAACGAATCACCCTGAATAACTTTTGTTCTAATGGTCGGATTTTCACGAACTAAGTGTCAATTTAATGGTTCCTGGGGGTGACTTCAAATATGCTAAGGATTTAGTGCTAACTATTAATTAAATTATGAAATCAGACACAAAAACGTACTTTTTCTTAATAAACATCCATTTTTTTTTTTTGCATATGTTGATTCTTAACCTTCAAAATGTAGGGGGTAGCCGCAATCTGAGAAACATGGTCCTCATAGTTTGGTCAGGAGAGCGATCCAAAGGTCGGACCCCTTAATGCTAATTTCACTTTTTGCGTTTTTAGTCATATTTTTAAAACTAATAAAGCAATTCGAAGAAAATTGCACTCACTTATAAAACTCATTTACCCAAAGATAATTTCATGCAAAAACTAATTTTTAATAGTTATTTATTATTTTTAATTATTTAATTTCATTGTGGATGAAAAAAAATTTTGAATTATGAGGTAAAAAGTTTTTGTATCGTATTAATTAATCTACGTATTTTTCTATGTCAAAATCTAAAGTTTCAACAATTTTTATATGGAAACCGAGAAAAATTAGAATTAATAATTTTTGAAAAAATTATTTGGCGATAATGAAGAAATATTTAAATGCGGTGATTAATCTTTAAATGTGGTTAACTTACGAGGACTTGATTTACGCGAGCGTAGAGTAAAATTTCATTCATATATTTTAGATGATAACCGATTGCTAATCCTTTTTTTAAATTATAAAATACGATGTTTTTTTTTAGTTTTCTTAAAATTTATTCTTAACTTAAAAAAGAGATTTGAATAAAACATTTTATTGAATAGAAAATTTCATTAACGAATGTTGAGTTTAATACCAGCATGTTTCTGATAGAATGTAATTATACATCAACTTTTTTTATTTAATTGTTAGTTTGCACTTTTAATAATTGATAGAATTTCAATAATATACCAAAGTATGCATAGATTTGCAATAATATGTTCATCAATTTTTTCAATATCTATTTTATAATTATTAATACGAATGCGTAGTCAACATTTTTAAGCATCTTAAAACTTCTTTACATCTTACATATCGCCTTAATCTTAAAATAAATTTGTAAATTACCTGTCTGCTCGTATTTCGCAGAAATATTTTTCTAACTTTTTAATTAAAATTTAACATTTATCAAAATCTTCATTTTTAGGCTACTATGAACGCCGAAAAATACATCGAAGCTGTCCTGAAACCAAAATTGATACCTTCCATCAGGGATCTCTTCCCCAACAACGCACCATTTATTTTTCAGCAGGATTCAGCTCCATGCCACACAGCAAAAGTATGCAAAGCATGGTTGCAAAATAAAGGCATAGATATATTACCATGGCCAGGAAACAGCCCTGTTCTCAATCCAATTGAAAATTTGTGGCGACGTTTGAAAATTCTTGTACGGAAAAAACGTCCATCCAATAAAAGACAACTTATTGAAGCTATAATTGATTCTTGGCACCATGTGATTACGAAAGATGAACTCCAAACACTCGTTCACTCGATAAAAAGACGCTGTGAAGCTGTCTTAAAAATTAAGGGTTATCCTACTAAGTATTGATTGTGTAAGTATCACTTTAAAAAAATGCAAATCTAAGATAGATCTTACTATTAGTTGCATAAATTTTTATTTATGTACAGATATTTTAATACTGTATTTATTATTAAATTCTGCATTAAATTACCTTCAATTTGATATATAAACGTTTGCATTTAAGTGAAAATTAATATATTATACAATCACACAAAGTTAAAAAAACATGAAACTTTCACAAACTGTCCACACTTTTGGCTACCACTGTATATATGTGTTACAGTGAAACACCGAAATCTGAAGAATGTCGACATTCACCGGTGAATTACAACATTCACGTAGTCGCTTGGTGTATGTCCGAAATATTTGCTAAATACCCTTATTTCTGACTCTCACTGGTGAATGTCAACAATCACATAGTCGCTTTGGTGTATGTCCAAAATATTTGTTATATCCAATTTTATATTAATTTATTCGTTAATATTATTATATTTATTTGATATATTTATATTTATTCTATATTTTAATACTTACTGACGATAGATTGCAAGAAACATCAGTGTTTGGAGTAACGGGCAAATATATACCGGGCAAAGGCGCTTGACCTTAAGAAAACATCAGTGTAGGGTATACCGGGCAAATGTATACCGGGCAGTGGCACTTAACCTTAAAAAAAAACATCAGTGTAGGGTTAAAATATCGAATAAATGTAATTATATCCACGAATAAATTCATATCAAATCGGATGTAATAAATATTTCGGACATTCACCAAAGCATATAAGTGATTGTCGACATACACCGGTGAGTGTCCGAATGTACAAGAATGTAATGAAATATTCGATCTTTCACCGACGTATTTGGTGTTTGCCGACATTCACCGGTAAAAGTCAACAACCACCTATTTCGGTCTTTCGCCGTGACATATATATTCAGTGAGAAAATTTATTTTATCAATTGCATTAACAAACAATCTACATAAAATTTACGACTATGCCAACATGCAACTCAGTGATATTATAATTTTAAACACTGCAGGAAGAAGGGCAGATCATGGTCTTTTGGGTTTTTTGTGGAGGAATTTTCGAAGAAAACTGACCTGTATCTGTGTTTTAAGGAAAAGAACTTCTCACAGACAGCCCGATGACAGGTCCGTACTTTAAGGACAGAATATATCATAATATAATTAGAAATAGTAAGTACTCATTTGTTTAAAATATATACCATTCTGTAATATAATGTATTTTATGTCCAAAGTTGTATGCCTCATGTAAATATTTCACTTTGTAGGAATCGTGGTTTGCAACGTTGCAAGAGAATGGAGGAATGGTATATTCACATGCTAATATAATATATTCATTGAACTAAAGTATTCATGATAATGTGGTCAATATAAAGCACCACTGTCCGAAATGAGATTTAACTTTGACACTCAGCATCGCATTAAGCTCAAGGTTAATTTTAATTGTACTGACTATTTCCCAGCAATGCGAATCAAAATATTTACGTTATAGTTATAATCAAATGAAATGTTTGCATACTATCAAAATGGGAACTCCTACGAAATAATTTACAAAATGCGACATAAGGGTCTAATATACGAAACGTTACATAATTTCAAGCTCATGATTGCTTCCTGTATTTAATAAATGCACAACTTGTCGCAATTTAATACAAATGCAACTTTTCGCAAAATTAAAACATGCAAATAACAGTTAAATTTTTTTGTTATCGTTATCTTGATCACAATTATGGTATAATTAGGCATGGAATCTACATAAATGTTTGAATAAGGTAATATTTTTTTTCAGTTAAGAAAATTTACGAGGAAAGTTTTAAAATATATATAATTTTGTTAATGTTTTTAGAACTGTTTTCAAGCTGTTAGCAAAAAAATATTTTACGCCTAATGTAATTTTTAATAAAATGGATTTTATATCAAGCTAATTAATAGTACTTATTTACCAAATTAGTCTGTATTTAATGTTGTTGTGATTGTTCTGTGTGACTGGACAATTTTTTCAATGAAACTGGCGTATTAAAAATAGTCAAAACCAAGAGCAAAGAACCAAGTTTTTCAAGTATGCAATCAGGTATGAAGGACAAGCCTTCAATGTTCTTCGATTGTAGAAGTAAACATTATTCAAGCAGCTATAAATAGTCTTTGGTAAGTAGACTATTTTATTTACGTAGTACTAGGTCTACACAATTAGCAATTGTCGACGGTCTGTTAAACATACCCGAGGATGATCCGAAAACATGGCATCACAATCTTGATTCTCTACAGAGTGGATGGCTACTCTCCACTTTGGTAGTCCTACGACCTGCACGCAAAATCGAGCATTTTGCAGTAGAACAGTTTCACGAGGACCGATACCACGAGCCCTCAGTCCCTACGCAGGCAGATCAAAGTAGCCATCCACCAGCTTGCTGACCACAGCCAGTGATGTTTGACTTTGGTGTTCTAGTGGGAAATGTATCTTTACGATCAGTTCACTGCTGTACAAATAGTCTTTAGGAATGAAACGATTATCTACAAATGTTATATCAAGTCTGAATATTTATATCCGGGCCAAATTGTAACAGAACAACCTACAACTTGTACGATCGAGAATGTATATGAAGATCCAGTCAGTTATATTACCAGTCATCTAGATCAACCAGGTAGAATTTTTTTTCATCATTGACCATTTCATCACCGTTTTTCCAATTAATATGTTTAAAATGTTTTTCAAAAAATCCCGATCACTTTTACTGTATATTGCATGCATATAAAGCCACTATTTTGTAAACACAAATTAATTAGTATAGTAAGGGCTAGACCCCGAATGATTAAGATAGACTTCAGTAAACAAAAACAAGTCCCGCACTGGAGCATTGGTAGTTAGTTATACGGAAATGAACATTTTGGTAGTCGTAAACTCAAAAAAATCGGGTCGAGTACCCAGCAGATCACCGAAGTCGAGCATCACTGGCTGCGGTCAGTGTGCGGGTGGGTGACCACTTGGATTAGTCTGCGTAGGGACCGAGGGTGTGCGGTATTGGTCCTCGTCAAACTGTTCTACCGTAAAGTGCTAGACTTCGCGTGCAGGTCGTCGGGCTACCGAAGCGGGGGAGGCCATCCCCTCTGGAAAGGATCAAAATCTTGCTGGCATGTCTTCGGATCATCCTCAGGGATGTTTCCCAGGCCGTCGCCAATAGCCCATTATGCAGCTCTAGTGCGACGTAAATGAACTACAACAACAAAAAAATCCAATCATCAGATTAAACATTTAGTGTTCTATATATCTTTTTGTTTGTCTAACTTACCTATAAAGCTAATGTGATTTAACCACGCTTTAAATTATATTTAATATTCTATTGCTATATTTCATATTTATTTATAAAATTCAAATCTCATACACACTTCTTAGATTTTTGCAAAGATTTTAGACACAGGACAAACAGAAGTGCATTTCGTATATTCTTTGAATTTTATAGCGAAATCTGGAAGGAAAAAAAAAGGAAACTGTCCGTGAAGTAAGGGATCAAATGAAACGCATCGTCACTTCCTAAACCAATAGGGAGTGAATCCTTTTCCCAAATTCTTAGATTATCCGGTTTCAGGTATCTCGGAAACTCTCCTTAAGAGCCTGATCCTATTTCAGTGAAGTCGACTGAGAAGCCCATTTGGATTTAGGACTATTCTTTTGGTCTGAAAGGAATGTTTCCAATTCTTATCTAAAATATAAGCTCCCTGTTATTTACGCTTCAATGCATGGAATCCCTGTTAGAATGCATTGAAGAATCAGAAGGTGAAAAGTTTAAATTCGAAGTTTAATGTGCTTCTAAAATATTATTTAAATGAAAAGTGTAAGCTTCCTGCAATGTTAACTCATCGTATATTGCGTTAAAGAATTATAAATCCTTATGGTATAAAATTTTAATGTGCAATTAACGCAAATCAAAAATAGAAATTTCTTGTTATTTACAATTCAATCATTACAGTACGGAATTTTCCTAGTATTTTCATTGTGCAATACAAGAAATATGTTAAAAAAATAAAACACTTTCATTTTTATAACATAAATAATTATCAGATTTTCACGTCATGGCAAGCAATCCTAATGGATTTGGAATCTGACTTTAATTATACTTATTAATTTGTGCATACTATATTTTTATAGATAATAAGAAAGTGGTAAGTATCCTTGCTGGTGGGGATAGCCAGGTTGGCATGGCGCTGGACTCTCGTTCGGGAAAACGGGAGTTCGAATCAAGCCGACCGAAGGCTTCGCGTCTAATAAATGGTGACAGGTGCATGTTAAATCTGTCTCACGCCTGTCTGTTCCCATAACAAATTATACCTCCGGGAGAACTTAATGGGATATTTGGTTCAGGTCACAATTACGATCTGTGGATGAATGAATGGGTCCGCCCTATGGTGTGACGTATGGGTGTAGAAGTCGAATTCTTGACTATAAATGGCACCACTAGAAAACAAGAACACTTTCACCCCTTGCCTGAATGGTTTACAACAACAATAAGTATACTTGTCATCCTTCATCAGTTTTATATGTCGGTAGAAAGCTATTTTCCCATCTTTGATTGATACAGTCATCTGCTGATAACTTTTAGAAATACAAAAAACTTACCAATTAAGGATTTTATTTACATAAATGTGAATATGATAGCATGGGACCAACATAAAGGAACTATTTATTATTTGCGTTGTGCGTTCGTTCATTTAATCATTTATCATGGTGTTTATTTGTAGTTATAGACGCAGAAGTTTTAAGTTCGGTTATTTACAAGCACAGAAGTTTACGTTTTAGGCCAATCCTTTACAGTAGAATTCGTATAATTCCCATCCCCTTCCCACCAAACAATTGGCCTATTGGTAGTTCTGGATAGTTCCCATTGAAATTGAGTTCCCATTGAAAAAATTGCGCAGTTCCTATTGCACAGTCCTGGTGGCGTTTATCAGATGAACTCACTTCACTGTCCTCCAACCCATATGTTTCCTAGTTCATCTTAACATAGAACACGTTCATACTCATCTGCAGTTCCTTACACACCAGATCCTAATGGTTCGATGGGTTATGGTAGTTCCCATTGAAATTGAGTTCCCATTGAAAAAATTGCGCAGTTCCTATTGCACAGTCCTGGTGGCGTTTATCAGATGAACTCACTTCACTGTCCTCCAACCCATATGTTTCCTAGTTCATCTTAACATAGAACACGTTCATACTCATCTGCAGTTCCTTACACACCAGATCCTAATGGTTCGATGGGTTATGGTAGTTCCCATTGAAATTGAGTTCCCATTGAAAAAATTGCGCAGTTCCTATTGCACAGTCCTGGTGGCGTTTATCAGATGAACTCACTTCACTGTCCTCCAACCCATATGTTTCCTAGTTCATCTTAACATAGAACACGTTCATACTCATCTGCAGTTCCTTACACACCAGATCCTAATGGTTCGATGGGTTATGGTAGTTCCCATTGAAATTGAGTTCCCATTGAAAAAATTGCGCAGTTCCTATTGCACAGTCCTGGTGGCGTTTATCAGATGAACTCACTTCACTGTCCTCCAACCCATATGTTTCCTAGTTCATCTTAACATAGAACACGTTCATACTCATCTGCAGTTCCTTACACACCAGATCCTAATGGTTCGATGGGTTATGGTAGTTCCCATTGAAATTGAGTTCCCATTGAAAAAATTGCGCAGTTCCTATTGCACAGTCCTGGTGGCGTTTATCAGATGAACTCACTTCACTGTCCTCCAACCCATATGTTTCCTAGTTCATCTTAACATAGAACACGTTCATACTCATCTGCAGTTCCTTACACACCAGATCCTAATGGTTCGATGGGTTATGGTAGTTCCCATTGAAATTGAGTTCCCATTGAAAAAATTGCGCAGTTCCTATTGCACAGTCCTGGTGGCGTTTATCATATGAACTCACTTCACTGTCCTCCAACCCATATGTTTCCTAGTTCATCTTAACATAGAACACGTTCATACTCATCTTCAGTTCTTTACACAACAGATCCTAATGGTTTGATGGGTTATAGCCAAACAAACCACAGAGGGATGTCACCAAATGTGAGTCAAGGGTGGATATAAATCACAGAGGAATGTCACCAAATGTGAGTCAAGGTGGATATTGTTACCGCACACCTCCGTCTGCACCAAATCAGCAACAATCTTTTCGTCATCCTTCTCCTCAAAGCATGGATATAGACTGAATATAGCAACAAAACCCATATGGAAACCAAGTGCAATCAGCAATGTATTACACAAGTGGGCGGTCATGTTAATCTCACCATGGATCAATGCCTCACAATTCAGGGATCACAAATGAGAAGTAATGTACCTCTAGGTTCTCATTCTGTTGCACCTCAACGAGCTACTTCGCATATATCACCCGTCTCCAAATCACCTTATCCATACTCAGTGGATTCTTTACCTCCACTAGATACAACTCTTCAACCTCATTCTCACGCTGCTTGCATGCATGACTACAGAAATGAAATGAACTCCAGTTATATCATTAAATTACAACAATCTTCATACTAACAATGGTTATGAGTCAAGTGTTAGTTCTACTGGTGAACAATAATTTAAACAATGCAGTTTTTAATACAAATGAAATCCGAAATATTGGTTAAATAGTTGAATCAGGAAATTCCAAAAACAAACATTTTTAAATTTTAGTTTTTTTTCTTTCTTTTTAATGTAGCTTTCCTTGGTAAAAACAATTTTAATGAATGTTTTTAGAAGTAAAAATCATCTTAATAACGACGTTGATGCTAACATGTAGATGTATACACCTTGTCAATATTTTTTTTTACTTGGCTTAAGAATATTTTAAAATACAGTACGTTTCTTAAGAATAGTTCCCCTGTCAATTTTGTCAACTCTATGAAATAAGTATAAATAAAAATATGAATAAATAATTTTCAAAATATGTATTATTTATGAAAAAAAATCTAGTTATTTAATTGTGACAGAATTATTGATTATTTGAGAAATTCGTCTCTAAATTACAAAGTTAGGATTCAATTAAGTGCTTTGACATAAATTAAAATGTTTAAAAATTCTGTCAAAAAAAGAAGAGAGCATTTAAAAATATGATTGAATATTCATTAAAAATGTACTGTAGGCTAAAAATAAATTCGATGTAATAGAGAACAACCAATGTATCTGGTTATATGGACCAAAGAAAATGTGCCATATTCATAAAATAAAGTGTTTTATCATTCAGTTAACAATTGATATTTCTAAATGGATTTTCACAGCTTTTTAATATAAATTAAATCACTAGATTGATTAAAAATATGCATTTAGATTAAACAATCATGTTTATTATTTCGTCTTTAAGCTTTTTTCAAAAACAAACCTAGTTATTTGAAAAATAATTATTGAATCAAAGTAGAAAAAAAAAGCAATTTAACCTAAATCTTAAGAACTCTATACCGATAGTAATCTCTTAAAAGAAAACCCATTAAATTTCTTCCACATCTAAAGGCTTAATTTTTGAGACATTTTTTTTTAAAACAAGGATTAAAAATGATAAAGATATCAATTCAAATTGGATTCTTTCTTCGAATGCTTTAGATTATATCAAAAGGTTAGTTTTAAAATTAAAATGAAAGAAACGAAACAGTTCCTTTAGAAAATCGGAAACATATATTTCTTTTAATTTATTTTATTAAATTTCCTACTATTGACATTAATAATAAAATTTCCCCTTTTCTGCAACAATTGAAAGAAAGCGAAAATTATTGTTATTTGTGTAAATGAATTGTTATTTAATCTAGATTAATGTTCTACATTATATATTTTTTTTTAAATTATAGAATTTATCATGGGTTTTACTTTTCTGCAGCAGTTGAAAGAAAACGAAAATTTTCTTTATTAGTGTAAGTAAATCAAATATTTAATGTAGATGGTAAAAAATTGTCGTACAATAATAAATTTAGTCAATTGAATTCATAATGGTGTTTCTGCAACAATTGATAGAAAGTGAAAATTACCTTCATTTCTCGCATTACATATCAACGAATCTAATATTTAATTTAGATAAAAATTTTCAACAATAATAAAGATTATGTAAGAATAGAGAAAACTTATTAAAATTTATAGTATTTTTAATGGATGGAGAAAAGATGCACTCGAATTATAAAATACATAGTTTTAAGGAGGAAATTTGAAAATTTAGCTGACTCAGAGTAGTTCTTCAGCGATGTATATTTTTACCACAGTAATTAACAACCTATCAAAAGCACGCAAAAACAAATTATTTATTAATTCCTTAAAACCGATTTTCAAATTGGTTTGATTCATTAAACAAAAACAATTCGACGATACTACCAATTTATTTTTAAATATAGGAAATTTATACTGCTTTCGATAAACTAAAAAAAAAAGAAAAAGAAAACAATGGACCAAGTATGCCTTCTTCGCAGAAATTTGCATACTTTATGGAAAACATGGATCTGGTTAACACTAGAAAGACTGAAACTTAGTATATACGTTTATTGCCCAAAAGCACTCAAGACGACAGAATTGTGAAAGAATAACTAATGTCTAAAGAAATTTGTTTAAAATCAATTTTTAATATTTTTTTATATTATTTACAGTTATATAACAAGTTATTAGTAAAATATTAGCAATAAAAAATTATGTGTTGTACAAAAAATCACAAAATTCTAAGAAATTGAGTCATTATATACATCATTGTTTTTCGAATTGAAATTAAAAACCAGTCAAAATGACTTCCTTGGACAATCTCGTGTCAATCAACGTTATTATTTCTTTAAAAAAACTTTTTTGGGGACTTTCAATAAACATCGACGGTTTCTTTTACTCTCAACGATAACAATTTTTTAGAAAAGCTAACATCAACTGCAGTTTACAAATATGTATGGCATAGATTTTTTATTTAAAAAAAACTTTTTATGACTTTCGACGATGAATTTATATCCCCACTTGAAGTCAAGATGATTGATTGAATTTGTCAGATTGGTATAATGCAATCAATATTGGAAGTTGACTGGAAACATTAAAAAAAAATTAATGTTTTGAGACCTCTAATGAAAATCGTCGGCTTTACATATTAATTTAATGAAACCACATGTTTGGTTTCAGGAGAAAGAAATGATACTGCTACAAATTCTGGACAAAAAATAGTAAACACAATTCGTCAATTAGGTTTTCATTATGGACACACCTCAAATTAAGGGTTAAGGAATTGAACGCGTCAAAAAATGCTAAACTAAACTAAACTCAGTGGCGTGACAGCCCATAGAGCGGCAAGGCCTACTGTGCCCATCTCAGTTTTCTTGACCTTGGACTCTGGGGTGCAGGAGCAGATGTTCCGATCAGGTGGTCAGCCGAACACGGAACCCCAGTGTTTAGTTCCCAAGCATGCTTGGTACTCATTTATCGACCCACTGAAGGGATGAAAGGCTGAGTCAACCTTGCCCGGCCCGAGGATCGAACCCGGGATCTGTGGCACGACAGCGCTACCGCTCAGCCACCGGGCGTCGTCTAAAAAATTACGTTTTCGATATTCAGCAAAAATTTAACAACTGAACGAAAATTCCCTTCTTAGTTTTCCCAGCTTTTTTTTAACACGAAGTGTAATCATTACGGGGCTAAGTCTCGGACTTCGGGGTCAGGCGTTGGCTGGTAATTTTACAGATAAGAATTTTTTTTAGGTATCACTTCCTATTTAGAACGCTGAACGATGAAGATTTTTTAAAAATTCTACAACATCAATTTATAATCACTATTAGTATTTATTATAGGATGCGAGACAATGTCTTAAATAGAACTATTGACTTCTGATGTCTTTATAAAAAGGACTCGTTTAAAAAATGTGTTCATGGCCTAACTGAACACTATTTAGCATTATAATTATATTGGGCGACATTGCAATGCAAATTTATTTGAAACTATATGTTGTTTTTACAAACAATTTTCATAATAGTAATTTGAAAAAAAGTAATCAAATACTATGTCCATACTCCTAAAAAAGCATTTTCAAGCTGTGCCTGGAATAAAAACTCACCCACTGATTTTTATTGATTATAAAAAATTAGATGATTTTTATTTACTGAAACTTAATTTTTAACAAAGCTTGCAAGATTTTGAAGCTCTCCTGGAATAAAAACTCACCCACTGATTTTTATTGATTATAGAAAATTATATGATTTTTAACAAAACTTGCAAGATTTTAAGCTGTGCCTGGAATAAAAACGCACTCAAGGATTGTTACTGATTATAGAAAATTATATGATTTTTATTCACTGAAACTTAATTTTTAGCAAAACTTGCAAGATTTTAAAGCTCTCCCTGAAATAAAAACTCACGCACGGATTGTCAATGATTATAGAAAATAAAAATTTTTTTTAAAAAAAAAATTTAATTTTTGAAAAAACTTGCGAGCAGTGTTATTTTTTTGACCTAGAATGATTCAAAATGAATAACCTTGCGTTTACAGTCTTTCGTGTGGTAACAGATATTTTTTGATTAGCAGGTAAATTTCCAAATTAAACTGGGAAGGAAATATCTCATTTTGTCACGTTTACCCCAGAGGCAACATATTCTTTAATTTAACCATCTTGTTCGGCATCAAGAAGGGCTTGGAACCAATCACCGTGAAACATTTGAAAAAGAGGATCATTATTTAGGTACCGGTGATTAAACTGTTCTCCAGAGGGTCTCAATAATTGTTTCCTTCCAAAGAAAAATATTCTATCTCCGAAGACATGATTTGGAGACCGTTAATTGCGTATAAATCCTGCGCGCCAATTGTACAGAGTCAAAGCAAAACAAAACTTCTTTTATTCCCCGATAATAATTACATTTCTAATACCTTGTGTCAAAAATTTGTTGAAAAAATTGATATTTCTTTTACTTTTAAATCTTGTTCACTAAAAAAAATACCGTGGATATTGTATTTTAGAATACGATTTTATTCTATAAAATAATTTAGTTTTATGCTGTTTCGTATCAATTAGAAAAAATTAATTAAAGACATTTATATTTTGTTATAGGATATTTTATTAATTTGTTTTATTAAAAATTTATTGAATTTCACTTACACAGAAGATTGGAAGACAGAATTTCACAAACGTGATGATGCTAAAACTAATTGACGGGGGTAAAAAATTCTACAAAAAATACATGAAACACATGTGACCTATGGACGTCAGCGCCATCTAGTCTTAATCAGAAAAATGGCGTATTAAAATTGAGCTAAGTTTTTCTACATGAGTTAATATGTTAATTAACGATACGTTAATTAAATACAGAGCATATATATATATATATATATATATATATATATATATATATATATATATATATATATATATATATATATATATATATATATATATATATATATATATATATATATATATATATATATAATGTATGTATATATATATATATATATATATATATATATATATATATATATATATATATATATATATAAATGTATGTATATATATATATATATATATATATATATATATATATATATATATATATATATATATATATATATATATATAAATGTATATATAAAAATGTATGTATATATATATATGTATATATATATATATATATATATATATATATATATATATATATATATATATATATATATATATATATATATATATAAACTGCTGTTTGTAGAAAATGCAACACCATGAAGGAATCATCAGAATCAAATGAAATTCGCAGCAAATGTCAATTATAGGATATTATGCAAATTAATAAAGTTTCAGAGCCATCGCGCGTGCGTGGCGCGCGCAGCGCCCTCTGAATTGATGCTGAAAGCGTATAAATAAAGTGCTGTAGCGGGACGTTGAAAATAGTCTATGATTATTTGTTAGTGGCAAACGTTTAGTGAGACCTGAGTATGCCTCCACGACGGAAGAATAAGAAATTCAAGCAACTTACGGAGTTTGAACGAGGGAGGATAATCGGCCTTCGAGAAGGAGGATTTTCCTATCGCGCAATAGCAGCTCGTATGCAACGGAACAGTTCCACAGTGATGCGAGTTTGGAAGCAGTGGACCGACGAGCACCGAACAACTCGAAAAACAGGCACTGGACGACAGAAGGTGACGTCAGAGCGCGATGATCGACACCTGCTCCGCATGGCGGTGAATGATCGCACAGCTTCCTCCAGGCAGCTGGCAGCACATTGGTCTACTGCTACAGGTGTACAATTGTCGGCTTCGTCAATTCGTCGTCGTCTGCTGCGCCTTGGATTGCGTGCAAGGGTGCCATTATACAGGATTCCCCTCACGGCGGATCATCGACGGCTGCGTCGGCAGTGGGCTCTTGAGCACAGAGACTGGCGAGCTGATTGGCACCAAGTTGTCTTTTCAGATGAATCACGCTTCAATTTGTGGACCCATGATGGCCGTGTTCGTGTTAGACGTTATGCCGGTCAACGCTGCCTTCCTGAGTGTATTATTGAACGACATAGTGGTCGAACACCCGGAGTTATGGTCTGGGGTGCGATTTCGTATCATGGACGATCCAATTTGATACGAATTGAGGGTAATCTCAATAGCAACAGATACGTCCGTGAAGTGCTACAGCCCGAAGTCGTTCCTTTCCTTCAAGGCATCCCTGGAGCTATCTTTCAGCAGGATAATGCACGCCCACATGTTGCGCGGACTGTTAGAGACTTCTGTTCAGCACAACGCATGCAACTTCTTCCTTGGCCTGCTTATTCGCCGGATATGTCGCCTATTGAGCACGTGTGGGATATGGTTGGTCGGCGTCTCACTCGTGATCCGCGTCCTGCAGTTTCCAAAGACGAACTTTGGTTGCGCATACAAGCGATATGGAATTCTCTTCCTCAAGCAGATATTCAACATCTGTTTGACTCCATGCCACGTCGTATAGCAGCACTTATTGCAGCGCGTGGTGGCTGCACCAAATACTGATTTCGGACGCTTAATTTGTTTCTTTTGTTTTGAAAATTTCATCATTTATTTGTATCAGTACAAGTCGTTTCTGCATTAAATTTCATTTGATTCTGATGATTCTTTCATGGTGTTGCATTTTCTACAAACAGCAGTTTATATATATATATGTATGTATATATATATATATATATACATTACTTGAAATATAATTCTTTCTTGTCTACTTCTTTTACTTAACTTAGATTTATTATTTGTTTATGTATTTTACTGTAATCATGATATATTTTTGTTTTGTGTACCTGGCAACTGTGATGCATAATTAGTTTTTTTATGTTCCACATTGTTTCATGTCTGCCATTGTGTTAAGTCCCTATGTAAATATATAGTGAAAGAATTGAAATTTTAGAGAAAGAATCTTTGTGAAGGAATTTAGAATGTGTCAGTGAAGAGAAATGATATTTGACTGGTTTGGCTTACTCGAAATAGAATGGAAAGATCAGTTGCTAGCATAAACAAATGCCACGTTTTAACAACCAATCAGGACCACGTCACTTGCAGGTATTCCACTCCCAACATTGCTTGATCAGTTTACATATGAAATGTAATATTTTTAGCAGTATACAAAATTGCATGTCTTGTGAAAGTAAATTTCATACAACATTTAATCCAGACTTTTAAAACATAATTGATAGAATCAATACTTCAAATAAAAATTAAAAATGGAATAAGGAGAGAGAAAAAATATTAAATGTTAATAGATCTTAGAAACGGAGAAAAAAACTGCAAATTTTTTTATGTTACCCGAAGATTTTAATCATAATTGTATTTCTATTTTCCACTAAAACTAAAACAAGTTATATTTTTGAGTGTAGCGAAATTCTATTTTTCCTGAAAATACCCTTTTATACGGAAATGTTGCAGGATATTATTTCATTTTCCACTAAATCTCAAACAAGTTATATTTTTGAGTCTAGCGAAATTCTATTTTTCCTAATAAAACCCTTTTATACAGAAATGTTACAGGATATTCTTTCGTTCGTAACAAATTTAAAACAGTGCTGTTTGTTCTACCATTTTGAATTTATAACAATTCCTTCTGTTTAAGTTTAAAGATCAATTTTACTAGTTAAGGTGATTCAGCCGATAGAGGGTTTAGCATTTGGAATGTTCCTTTTTTTAAAATAGATAGGTATTTTAAGTAGTTAAATGACTTAAATTATCTATAGAAAAAAATTGAAATTTTAAACCAAAATTTAAATGAAAAAAAAAGTTCTGAAGGTGCTAATTCAGAGGAGTCGAGTGGCGTTTTAATAACATTTGGGTTACTCCTTTGAGTTTTAGAAAAGCATTCTCTTAAATATTTTGGGGGTGAAACATTTATTGAAGCTTAGGGTAAAAATAAACAAGAACGAAACTGAGAAATCGAAAGCCAATTTAATTTAAGATTCATGAAAGTTTGATTTTCTCTTTGCCAATTTTTTTATATTAATATTTTAAATATTTTCAACGGTTTCAAAAAACGGTAAAGGAAATTAAATTTAAATGTGTTAAAATTTGCAACAGTATTTCTCATACTTTGTCAAGCGTTTCTGAGTTAAAAGACATCTTTCATTTGTAAAACAACCTTGGATACATTTTAAAAACATCTAAATCTCTTCGAAGAAGACAAAACCCTTCGAAAACGAAAACGGACGACGGCAAGTAATATCACAAAATATACAAAAACGTATTTGTGAAGACAAAACATTTTGCAAACGATAGTGATTAAGTTACATTTTCACTGTTTAATAATATACAATACTTTTTTTTTTTTAAAAAAATTGTATGATATTATTCAAAACTGCAAATGTTATTCATAACTGCAATAATAAATATTATATCATAACTGTATAATGTAAATATAATGTGTCTCAAACAAGAAAGGTTTTTTTTTAGATTTAAAGATTATTATTATTATTATTTTTTGAAAAAGAAACATAGACTCATGGTAATTTTTTATTCTGCATTTTAATACTTTATACTTAATACTTAAACTTTATACTTAATACTTTATACTTAATACTTTGTACTTAATACTTAATACTTTTCAATTTTGTCAATAATCATCTATTTCTTTTTTGAAAGGGATCAAATCACTACTTTTGATTTCTTTAATCTTTAAATTTAAATTTTTATATTTTTTTACTTTTTTAAAGTCTGTCTTATCATAATTTGAATAATTAATCAAATTAAGCGAGATTAATTAATCCAAATAAACCACAGACTTTTCGTCTGCTTTCTTTAAAATTTTTATTAGAAATTCCTTAACAAACTTAAAGACAAACTTTATATAATATAAACATATTACATGATAATTAATAAACATATTTATATAAAATAAACATATTAATTAGCCGAAACTATAAACTGGGTTTTTTTTAAAACTCAAACGCAATATTTTATTTATTACTTTTACGTACAGACTCATAAAAAAGTTAAATTTTAAATTTTTTAAACTATTTTTTATGCTTCTTCGTCTTAGGAAAGTCTTTGGAAAAAAATACCACCTTATCGTTTTCCCTAGAAACACGTTTTAAAAGCACAACTAAAAGCAAAATAAGCATGTTGCTTCAGATAACTTTACGAATGCTAATTCAGTGATGTAGCATCAATCCATATGATGATTGTACTTTAAAAAATAAATATTAAAGAAAAGTGCGATAAAATCTTAAGCTAATCCATTATAAATTTTACTTATAACAATGGCTAATCTCAAGCTACTGCGAAAAAAATCACTTCTCAAAAATCATTTCTCCCGAAGGGAGTAATTAAAATTTTCAGACGATTTTTCGAATCGGATGTTAAAATTACCGCACTTAGCTGAGTGCGCATTTCGAAACCCTAGAACAAATAATTGTTTAGAGAGATTCAAAATGGACTCTACGACAAGGTAGGTAGGTACTTTATTTACGTTACAGCGCTGCATAATGGTGACCTGCAGGCGAAATCGATCACTTTACGGGAAAACAATTTAACGATGACAGATATCGCGCACCCTCGGTCCCTACGCAGACTGATAAAAGTGGTCACTCACCCATTTACTGATCGCAGGCATGATGCTTGACTCATGTGTTCTTCTGGGAACCCTGCCTTTACAATCAGTAAACCGCGGTACTCCGTTTTAAGGACTGACAAAATCCTGAGTAAACACAAACGGAAAGTTGAAAAATAGATAATTACAAGTCAATGATTAAAACATAGCTTAATACATTACTAACGTAAAAAAAGGAAATACATTTTCTTACTAAATTTACGATGAATAACATTACTTTAGAAAACAAGCATTTTGAGCTCAACGTTTGTATCATTACCTTAACAGTAAACATACCATAACGGGTCAAATAACCATTTAGGAACTTTTGCAACGAAAATGAGCTTATCATCTTATTGTTTTGGAACATTTGACTTCATGACTTTTTTTAACACTTATATACAGTTAACAATCTATCCATTTTTTTTTTTTTTTTGTTTCGAATTATACTTGTCGTATACCTATTTCTACCAGTTTATTGCTCTATAAGGTTATCGGATCAGAAATTACAATGTAATGCGTGTTAAACGTATTGCATTCGATTATAGCTGTACATATCTGCAAAGACTATTGCTCAGTTAATTCAATCAGAATAACTGTGAATTCAAATTTCAAGAAAGTACCTGAAATTTCAGATTCATTTCATTTTTGTGTCAGAAAAAGTGACAAAAAGTAAATGTTTTGGTAAGTAGCTTAAATTTTATTTTGATAGCTTTACTTCGTTTCTAACTAACTGTTAGCTTTTACCCAGTAAAATGTCAAAACAGTCAAGACAGCACTAGTTCATTGAAGAAATAATGTAAATTAGGAGGCTCCGCCCCCTGCTCGCTAACGCTCGCCAATCCCCGAGAATTGCTACGCAATCCTATGTGGTTCACGCCGTGAACCATGACTCGCTGCGCTCGCTCGCCAATGAACACAATGTTCTAGCACAAAGACATAATATATTATCATCAAAGACATAGTATTTTATCATCAAAGACATAGTATTGTACTTATGTAGAAGAATTCTACCAATGTTCTTATTGGCTTTTAAAAAAAGTATATTAGCTATTTAGATTGTACATGGTGAAAAAATCTAAACATTAGCTAAATAAGAAACATATTAGCAAAATAAATTATCAAATATTGCTTCACTAATATGCTGCATTTTAAGGCGTGAAAATTCAATGCATAAATAAACGCGAAATATAAAAAAATTCAATGCATTCAATACAAACGTTTTTTAGACGTTTAGGTAGCTCCCAGTAGAAAAATATCAATTCAACAGCGGCCTTTTAAAGCATTCTCACTTCATATAATTCCAAATTGAGTTTAAATTAAATATTGTCATGTTTTTAGTGCATGAATCTGAAATGAACAACCTGATAATGCTCACTCTGGTTATTGTTATCTGGTTGCTCACTACGTGCTCTTGCGCGCCGAATCCATTCAATTAAAAATGAAAACTGTTGCCAGCGCGAGAAAAGAAATATCATCGGTTTTATTGATACATACATACGTACGTATTAGCGTTTTATATAATATAGATAGATTATTAGAAGAATTATAATTCTTATAATTATAAGAAAAGTTATATTATAAGAATAATTATTAGAATTATGGAATTAGTAATAATTAGAAAAAATATGTATACGTAAAATGTACAAAGGAAACGCCTTGTATATGTAAAAAATGCGTTGGGCAATGAATTAAAAATTCTTATTCTTTGTGTTTGTTATACATAAAAATTAGCAATATACAATTTTGTTTAGTTATAATAAAATTTTTTTGGTTAATTTCCTTCCTAACATCCATATTTCAGACATTCAATCAGGAAGCATAAAGTCCGAACATTCGACCGGCTATGGTAGAACTACGTATATATTAGGTGTTGGTATGATTAGTGTTAAAAAAAATAAGTAATCCTAATTTAAGTGTATAATTACTTATCATTAACAATGAAATGCTGGCCAATTGCTCGTAAAAGTTTGATAACAACTCCTTTAAGGAGTAGATTAAACCTAGATGAGCATCCTTTAATGCTTCGTAATTGAATGTTTTAATTTGGCTCTAGAGAATTTTCTAAACGATGCCTTAAAGATATGTGGACATTACAGTCCCCATGGGGGGCATTTACGAGAAAGCAAATTAATAATAAGATAGTCTTACTATTTTGTCTGTATTGTCGTGAACAATTCGAATCAATTTTAAATATGCAATTAAACTACTAAAATATATTTATAGAAGTAAGCAAAATAGTCTCTTTTTTTTAATTCCAGAAACAGTACTTAAAAATTGTAACGTTTGAATTTGGTGAAGGTTTGAATTTGTGACCTAATGCTGCAGATTTTCAACCTCTTGATACTTTTCATCGCTCTGAATTTTTTTTATCAAACTTTTGAACACGCTGAATTTCATTTTATGACAGTCGTTGAACAGTTGACACAATTTTAAATTTACGACTACCAACTCCGTAGCCTTGTAATTTTGAATCCACTTCAGGAGACGAGAAAACTTCTGGATCAAGTATTGGGAGAAATTTTGTTGCCTTCGTGGAGGATTTTTAATGGAACTAACTCGCCTTTGAGTAACATAGAGAGAAATCCCATGAAAACCTTCCACGGTTAGTCTGACGTAAAAGAGGCTCTAACCCATGATCCGTCGACCAGTGAAGATATTTTGCGTCATCACTGTTGTCGATGCGAACCGGGTGGGGAATTCGTATTAACCAGTCACTGCTAGGGTTCGAACCCGGTTAATCTGATTGGAATTCGAACACCCAATCCCCCGAGCTGCTACAGCTCTAAGCACACTGCATTTTATTTTATTTTATTTTATTTTATTTTATAACCGTCGTTGAACAGCAGACTTAATTTTGGGTTTATGACTACGAATGTTCAACTCCGTAGCCTTGTAATTTTGAACCTATCTGGAAGACAAGGAAACTCCTGAATCAATACCCCCAGAAGTTTGATTTGTTATGGAAACATGGAGGACTTTGTGACACGACAGATTAAACGTGCACCTGTCACCATTTACTACACGGGGAGTCTGAAGCCGGCTAGGATCGAACCCACAACCTCTTGAACATGGGACCGGTGCCCTACTAACCAGGCAATCCCGGCCAAAAACACACAGTATTATCACACACAGACTGTCCAACTTTTCTTAGGTCATAAAATTAGGTTATGTTTTTCTCGTTAGTGCTTTTAATATTGACCGCCATTAACGTCGTGCTGTGTAACTTAGAAAAGGGAAATACTTATTTGACCAATCTATTCAAAGAACTTTTTTTTTCCTCAACCAATCCCAGTGGAAGAGGAAATGTCTCATTGAACACCTCGTGATTCTTAGTGAGAATAACAAAAGAAAAACTAAAATTAAATTTAATACCTTCAAGAGTAAGTAATCGAAAAATTCGTTAAAAGTAAAACCAGTCATTTTTCTTAATTTAAACAATGTGGTAATTTCAAAATAATATTTTAAAAAGTGCAATCGCGTCCTAAACGTAAAAGCTATGCCTAACTGTGAGGTGAGTTAGAGAATTCCGCGAACTTTACTACTACCGTTTAAGTTATCCCGTATCTGAAATCCAGTATTATATAGAGATGAGTGGTTGTAATGTTAACTTTAGACCCTTTTCTATTATTTAACAGATAATATTAGTTGATATTACTATCTTACGACTCCGTTGAATTAAATAGAGTTTCACTTCAGCTTCTTGCAAATTTGATATTTACTTTAGAACACGTATGCAAACTTCTGAACTTCTTAGAACAATAGAAAGCAAATGTTATGTGTACGCGAGGTCACCGAAATATTTTTTCAAAAGATTTTTTAAACCAACCGTTTATTTCGTTTATATTTACGCACATTTCTGGTAACCTAAATAACATAAAATAAGCGATAATTTGATATTTGCAAGCAAAGTCACGCGTGGGTTAACTAATCAGATTCGACACCCACGAGTGCAAGACTCTTGATTCAGCGTGATAATAAACCCAAACCTTAAAACTGTTAATGTTAACTTCAATGTTAATATGGCTATCACAATCACCTGATTAGACACAATCATGTGATTAGCAGCAAGTACCCAAATGTAATTCAAAAGGTGTTGAAATTACTCTTAAATTACAAGTTGGTCTTTTTTTCATTTTTTAAGAGTATTTCTTAATCTAAAATCATCAAAAAGGGCAACAAATAATAAAAAGAAATTGTTTCAGAATATGCGTTGTTATTTGCGTATGATTTCGTAATTTCCGATTACAAGCAATTTATTAATTATTTACTTTTTTTTTAATTAATGAGAAATTTTGCCTTTTGCTCCACTTAATGGATGTTTCAGTTAGTACCTACTAAACTTAACACTTAAATAGTTTTTACTTACAGGAAAATGAACTGCATGTTTTTAATAAAGTTCTCTAACAATGATTTTTTTTTTATTTTACTCTTTTTTTACTCGAAAAGATTTTTTTAATATGATATATTGCTTATAATTTTCTTTCTTGTTTATTACAGACTGACTCTAGACTTCAATTTCAGACTTTGATTACTTCAACAAAATTGGAAGATTGCTATCAACATAAATATTAAAATACAAATTTATGTCTAGATGTACAAATTTTGTCTAGACATAAAATTATTGATTGTTTTTATGTGCTTCAGAAACCGTTTTGAAAAAATTGCCATCTATTTTTAAAGAATTGGTATAATAGATTTTATTTTATTTCTCACTAAAAGTTTCAAAAGTTTTTATGCTTTTTATATTTCAATCTGATTCAGCAATTGCTAGAAAATAGGGGATAAACTATTCAAATTATTTATTACTTTTTTAAGGAAATATTTATTTGATTTAATTGCAATAGTATTTTTTTCGCATTACCTTTTCAAACAAGTTTTTAAAACGGATTGTTTTATAAAATTTCTTCGTGAAACTTATGTTAATGAATATTAAAATATCGTTACATATAATTAATTATGTATGTATATTATTCGATTTGGTTGAACAGATTCATGAAAGAAATACTTCTCAGAATGTCTGTCATTTTTTGTTTAAAAAAATATTTATAGCAATCTTTTCAAGATTTTTCTTCACCTGCAAATTTGACGTTTCAGTCAGAAAAAAAGTGAACAAAATTGAGAAAAGGAGATAACGTGACAAGTAAAGTATTCTGATTGATGAAGTCTGTCACTTTTCTTAAAAATAAATGTTGTAATAAGCTTCTTGGACTTCAGTTTGTCATAAACTATTTCTTAAGCTTTAAAAATTCATTATTTGATATTCTTTTGTATTTTTCTTCCTGTTTTCTAACAAATTTTAACTCAGACAATAAAAGAAAAAATTAAGGATAGAGAAATTTCCTTCGCTGCCCACCAAACTTAATATATTTTCAATTTTTCGGCTCTCGTGATATTAAAATATTTATTAGCTTTTCAAAAACTAAATTAGTATACGTGTATAATTCTACAGATTCAATTATTGGATAATTGTTTTATTACAGATATTATGAATGATATTTCTTTCTAATTTTATACATACTGCAAATATAACTTATTTTCAAAAGGTACTAGGACAACAAATGCGAACTAATATAAGTATCGAGGCCTAAGTTGCCTGTTTTTTTGTTTGTTTGTTTTTAAAAACCGTCGTTGAACAGCCGACCCAATTTCATGGGTTTACGACTACTAATGTTCAACTCCGTAGCCTGGTAATTTTGAACCCGATCCAGAAGACAAGGGAACTCCTAGATCGAGTACTTGGAGAAATTTGTCTTCGTGGAGAACTCTTTGATAGAACTAACACGCATGTGCGTTACATGTAGAGGAAGACCACGAGAACCTTCCACGGTTAACCTAACCGCAAGGAGACTCTAACCCATGATCCGTCTACCACTGAGGATATTTCACGTCAGCACTGTGGTCGGTGCAAGCCGAATGCGGAATTCGTATCGACTGGGATTCGAACCCGGCTCGTCTCATTGGAAGGCGAACTCTCTATCCCCTGAGCCATCGCGGCTCTGAGTAGCCTGATTGGCAGGAAGGTGCACTCATGTTCGTGAGAACGGGAGTTCGAATCCATCCAATTGAAGACTCCTTTTGTAGTAAATGGTGACTGGTGTACGCTAAATATATCGGGTCGTAAAGTCCTCCACGATCCCGTAACAAATAATATCTCTGGAGGTACTGAATTGGAGACTGATAGTTCTCTGGTTCAGGTCAAAATTACGATCAGTGGATGAATGAATGGATGTATGAATGGGTCCGTACTATAAACGGGTGTGACGTATGGGTCCGTACTATAAACAGGTGTGACGTATGGGTGTGGAAAAATTTGAATTTTTAGCCGCAGTTGGTGCCACTGGAAAAAAAGAACAGTCGCATACCTTGCTTTCGACAACAACGATATAAGATACGCATCGGGTGTGCCACAAAAATGGATGTCGTTTTGAAAAAAATCAGTTAGAGATAAATAAACGGAAATAAAAGGTGAGAGCAGATAAAGATATGAGAAGGTTTGCTGCTTTTTGCTTAGTATACTAGTTTTTTCACACTGAATTAATATTCCGTCAATAGGAGGCGCTGCTAACTGAGAAAAACCAAATAACATTTACTGCATCTCGTCAGAACATTCCAACAGATTTGTTTGCTCTCGGACGTCTTTAAATTTGAGATATAACCTTTACCATACTGGAACTGCAAATCAAGCTCAATAAAAATAAAATTTTGTTTTTTTTTTAACCTTCTGAAGTTCAGCATACAATATCTTGGATACATAATTTCATCACTTAAAAAAATATTTCTTTTTTTCCCTGATAGTTTTCCTTTACAGAGCGTTTGTCTCCTTTACAGCGAGCGTCCTTTACAGAACGTTTGTTATGAAAAATATAATTAGTTTTGCCCTCTTCAAATTGAGATTTAAAATACAATGAAAAAATATCAAAAAATATACGAAATCTGATTCAATTAATCACTTGGACAGTTTTATAACATATACTTTAATATTTGAGTTCAATAGATTTCGTTTCATCACAAAATGTAGAAGAATTCACGATAAAAATATCCTATAATGAGTAAAAAATTATAAAATTAAGAAAATTGTAAGAAATATTGTAAACTTTTTTTAAGAAAATTATAATAATCGACAGCAGTAACTTTGGTCACAAATTTTTCTCATGTGTGAGAGTGTCTCATGTGTGAAAAACTTTTTTACGTGTGTGAGTTCACTTTGTTCTAATCGATATTTTTTTTAGTATAAAAACCGCATTTTCTGCATTTAATTAGAGCTCCGGCCTCAACTGGTGTAATGCATGTCATCATAATGTATTTTTCAAAGTGAATGAAGCGAATAGTGTTTTAATCAAAACTTCAATTTTGTCATAGAAAATGTCTTCATTTTAAAATGCATAACAAGACTTATTTGTTCAAAAACTGTAAGAGATATATAATTTAAAATTCATTTTTTTTAAGGAATTTCTTTTACTTGCGAATAACTGACGTCCTGGTGTATTTTTTCAAATAAGGAAAATAATCTATTAATTAATTAAAAAATTTTAAACAAAAGTGTTTCTCTTTATCTTCAAGATTCTGCATACACTAAATAAAAAAATAGAGAGAGATAATACTACGTAAACCTTAAAACTTATCTTCTATCTAAAGAAAACGAAATTTTGAAAATATAAGAAATCTTTCGCTGAGAAATGGAATATTTAAACTCTATATTCACGGTTTATATATTCTATTGTTGACTTAATATTATCTGATTTTCTATCTTTCATTCAGTGGAATGTATGAAGTTCTCGAAAAAAGGTTTTAATAAAATAATTCTGAAACAAATATTCTTGGATCTTGAATATATCAAAAAAGAAACTCAAGAATATTTTAGAAATATTTTTCTAAAAACTTTCAAACGAATAAAGTTAGAGATGTCGAAAATGTGTCAAAAGTTTTAGCTTCAAATTTCTGTTTCTTCTAGATAGTTCCAGAATTATTAATTACTTAATTGTATTTAACTCAGAATTATGTAATCCAATGTATGTTTACTGAAGTGTTTCATTACGATAAAATATAAACAATTATAACTTATATTTTGATTTAGTTAGATAAACGTTGTTTTCTACTGCAAATTACTTCATGGAAATGTTTAAGTATTTTTTTTTAAAAAATCATTAGATTTTCTAAGTTTTAAAAAGATTTCGAATATTTTTTTCATCTATTTCATTTTTTTTACAAAAAAATCTTAATGCCAAAGTTCATTTTTCATCATTTTCAAAGTTCATCAAAGAGATTTTTTTCCAGTTACATTGTTTGCCAATTCTCATAAGCAAAAGTAAAACAATATGCAATCCCTAAAATTATATTTAATTATGAATTATTTCATGAATTGATACATTTTTGTAGTTTATTATGCAGCTAGTTTTCTTATGGAAAATGTTATACAAAAAATTCTCATTATTTAATTTTTACAAATTTCAAGTGCTTCATTAATTAATGACTAAGTATGTTTTTACATTAAGATGTTATTAGTTTTGCATAATATCTAATTTTAAATACGAAAATTCTAAATTTAAAGTAAACTGTTAAATAATTTCTGGGTCAATAACCACAAGTTATTAACAGCAAAATAATAAGTTAATTAATAAGTATGAATTAGTATAAGTTTTATTTTTTTAATACATAATTATACGTTTTAAAAAGTGTGAAGTTTTTAAATTAAATTATTAAAAAACATCTATTGTTTTTTTTTAAAAATAACCACGCATTTATCTTTGAGTTGAAAATATTATAACAATGCGTAAAAACTTTCACGCATGCAATTCCAGAGGTATGAGAGAATAAAAATTACTGACACTATACCTATACGTCCCTGATCCCTTAATATGGTTCTTTCTCATAATTGTGAGTGTAGACTCTCCATTCATTTCAAACTATTGATCATTTCACGACTTTTGAATCATTGGGGAATATGAGAATATTAGGTTCAAACAACAGAAATACGTATTTGTTTGAATTTAAACTGCCGTTTGCAGTAATCAATTATTATACTTAAATTGCTAACATCAAACATTAATTTAGTATGTGTAAAAGCTTATTATCGATTATTAGATAAAAAGTAATTTGATGAAACTAATTTTTTTTGTCTACAGTACATTGATAGATGAATCAATATGAATTTTTCATTTTCAATCAAACGCTCTAGTTATCTTTAAATAAACATTTGTATTGTATAGAAAAATATATAGAGAGAACTGACCAGATAGATATCCAGAAAATGTTATTTCATAAAAAAATCGTTTTTGTCATAACAAGGGGATGTAAATCCCTTGACAGTTTCAAAGTGCTGCGTCAAATCTGTCCTTTATTCTTTGTCATTCTTATAGTGCGAGAAGAGATCGCATCTCCTAAATACCGCAGAGACATCTTACCAAATAAATAAATATTTGCTTAGAGGAAATAAAAAGAAATACTAAAATTGATTCGACTGTGATATTGATGTTGTTTAATACATTTTAACAGACCAATGATAGATCATTTATCTTATATAACTTTATATCTAATTAAATTATAAGTCACGATGGTTTCCGTTGCTCTGAGTTTCCTAAGGTGTTATTTAATAACAAAAATATATCATTTATCCTTTTCAAGAAGATATACAGTCGAACTCGTTTATAACGAGCACAAAGGGACCGTAAAATGTACTCGTTAAATCCGAGTGCTCGTAATAAACGGGTCCTTAAGGCAGACGTGCAACCAGAAGAGGGGGGGGGGGCTTGGGAGGTCAAATGATTGAGTTGACTTAAAATTTAATTAATACTTACTTACTTTAATTACATTAATTAATTTAGTTAAATATTTATCTTAATTTAGTGACAACTAACCCCTCCCCCCAAACCAGCAAAAAATTTCTAGTTGCGCTACAGTCTTAAAGGAAAAGAAATATAAACGGAAAGAAAAATAAAGGAAAAGATTCTTACCAAAACATTTATTTTTTTCATTAATCTACATATTTAAAATAGTTTTTCAGCTTACTTTTAACTCGCGCATTTCATATCATTTTGAAAAAAAGATAAAACAGAAAGACTAGAAAGATGAGAAAAAAGATTGCCAGACAGAAAAATATTGCTCGCTAAAACCGGGTCTTGCTCGTTAAAAGCGACTTCTGTTCCATAGACTTAACATTGATCCAACCAAATATTCTCGTTTCCCTCGTTAAATCCGAGCTCGTTATAAACGAGTTCGACTGTATTTTAATTATTAAAAACAAAGAAAAAACTATATCCCTGAATTTAGAACTAAGTTTTTCACTTGAATGATCATAATTTTTTACATCTTTTATATTTTTTTTTATTTTAAATTTATCATTTATAATTTTTATTTTCATAATTTTAGTTTTTCATTCATAATTTTTAAATTTGGTAAAAATGAATGCTTTTTTCGGAAGCCATTTTTTCATAATTGAAAACATTATTGTAGAGTTAAGAGTACGTAGGTGGGTATTTTATTTACGTCACACAAGAGCTACACAATGGGCTATTGACGGCAAGATATCTTGGGAAAAAATCTTTTTTACTGACCAATGATAGATTAATTGTTGATTAATGTTGATTAGACCACATTGATTAGACAAGAACAAGATTAGACAATGTTGATTAGACAAGAATGAGACCACAATGTTGATTAATTTTGCCAAAATCATTCAGTTTTGTTGACCTTAGTAAAATAACAGTCTTTGACCATTTTCATGGCGAGAGTATGATCCAAGTGCATTTGGCAAGCAACAGTTGACGGAGAGCCACATTTTCGTGATCTCATCGAATAATAAACTGCGTTAAATACAAAGGAGTGCTGGAAAATTATGGATATCACCAACTTGAAGTTTGCAAACAAGAAATGAAGGCAAGACTTGAGTTTTATTATACAAGACACAAAACGGTACAGCTCATAAAATTAAAGGCTAAAGACACTAAATTGTTTTTTAGAACCCAGAAAGAGCTGCTGATGACTCAATGTATAGAGCTCTTACCTCTCAATGAGCTGACTCAGAATTAAATCGCATTGATGGCTCTGTACGAATTCTGATTCTAGCTCGCTCTGATCACAGTGCTGACGTAGGATATCCTCAATAGCGCTCGGATCATAGCCTTTGCCAGTTAGTTGAAGTGAATGATTTTCATGGTGTTTCTCACCACGGAAAGCAAAACTGGGTTAGTTCCATCAAGAAGTCCTAGTGCGGTCCTAGAGGATAGTGTGACCTAATTCTTAATCCATGACTTTCCCTGTATTCTGAGTTAAGTTAAATATCACAAGGCTACGGATTTGAACATTAATAGTTATAAACTCAAATTTCTGATGTTTAACACTGCGTATAAAAAGAAATAAAATAAGAACTTATATCAAGTGAGCTCTTTATTTGCTGTACGACCTTTACAAAATTGTTTCGCAGGGTGTTGCATGAAGTGGAATAAAATAGCAATTTAACAGTATATTTGCTCCTTTTTCTAGTTCATTTTAGCCTTGAACTCGAATTAAATATTTTTGAACTTTGGTATTTTTAATGCCGAAAAACAAAGTTAATCCTTCCTAATAAACTGACTGATACCAAGTGAAAAATAAAGTGAATATCGAGTTGAATGAATATCGAAGAATAAATCTAAATAAGAATCGAAAAACGTAAGTAGCGCGTCATAAACACATATTTTAGTTTTTAAGTTCTGTAATGAAAAAACTTTATTAGAGTCTAAACACGAAATGTTTATCAATTTTTTTTTCATCAGAAAGAACTTTCATCACTTTTTAGTATTCATCTACGTTTTTCTGAGAATGAAAAAGTCATGTTGGAAAGATTTTTCTGAAAGGCACTTCATATGAGTTTTACATCAATAAACCTTCATCGGAACACTCCTCTGTTTAATTGTTCATCAGTGTTTTTCGGAAAAGTGACCTACAGCTAGAAAAGATTTTTTGAAAGAACTTTTTCCGTGTTTCAACATTACAAACAGCTTCTACCTTAAAGAATCGAAACTATTATTTGTTTGTTTGTGTGATATGTTTTTTTTCTTACGTTGTTTAGCTTTATTTTTTAGCCATTTTGCTTCAGAGAATTTCATGAATTTCAAAATAGGCTGTGAAAGAACTTCGAAGTTGAAAAGATTTTTCTGAAAAAATCTTTATTAGCGTTCGGACACTGAGTCCTTCATTATAGTACTGAAACTACACTATGTTTGTTGATGTGATATTAATTGTGTTTTTTTTTAGATTAAAAATAGCTTAATTTTAGCTTATTAATTTTATTTTTAGCTATGTTGTTTCAGAGAATTTATTACGTTTTAAAATAGGCAGTGAAAGAATCACTGATGTGAAAAACAATTTCTAAAAAACCCTTCATCAGTGATCGGACACTAATAAAGGTTTATCATTGCTGAATCGAAACCACTGTATATTTCTTTATGTGCTATTATTTGTTTGTTTTTTTATTCACATTTATTATTGACATGCAACTATTTTGTTGCCAAGAATTCCACGAGTTTAAAAATAATATTCTAACTAAGAAAAAAATTCTTTCAAAAGATATTTTTCTAAAAGACATTTTTAATTTTTCTTTAAAACGTATCTCTAAATTTAATTATCTTTATCTCCCCGTCAGCTAAAATCTTTATTAACCTCCGTTATTGAGAGATACACCTTATATATCTTTAAGAATAAAATTAGAATTAAGATAAAACTGTGAAAAAAAATCATTTCTTTATTTTAAGCAGAAGAAAGAGTTTTTTGTTCGTAAAAGATGAAAAAAATTACCTTTCGATATGAAGAGCCACAAAAAAAAATTTCTTTCGGAAGGAAACTAGAAAGTAAACGAGTCTAATCAGAGTTAACTTTTAAAACTTTTTTAACTCTTATAAGATTTGGGTTCGTGAAAAAAAAATTATCCAAGAAAAAAATCTTAATAAAAGAAATTTAGCTAGTAGGCTGTAAAATGGGAAAAGATCAATTTCCGGATTACTTTGTGTTAAAAATAATGTTCATTTCGGCCGGAATGGCATCAGTAAAAATTGGGAAAAGATTTTTTTTTCTCATTATTTGGTCATACTTCTAATCTTGTTCTTACTTTTTCACACTTGACTAATTAAATATAGCATTGATTTTTTTTAAAAAATGAGGTTTTAGTTTTACGATAATTATGACAAGAATTACACAAAACATTTATTATTAAATAAAACTTACAGAAATATTATTGCACTAAAATGTACGAGATTAATGTTAAAAATTTAAATTATTAGATATTAAGCATTTTATGAATTTTTCTATTAACTTTAATTTAAAAAAATAGGTACTTTTAAAAATCGGTGCAAATTGTGACAATATCGTTGCATGTTTTAATAAGGAGGTAAATGGATTCTTACTGTTGTCCTAATTTACTCATGAGATGTACCACTATGTTTTTACATCTACGAAATTAAATTTAACACTTTATTGAGCTTGCAATAAATATTTTGGTTCAATGTTGGACCAATTTTTCAGAAAATGTGCTTCGTTTTTTAAGATTTTTTTTAAAGAAAGTATTTCTACGGAACATAATTTTGAAAGAATTTCTACTATCATTTGTGAAGTTGCCTTATTTCATAACTATTCATATACAATACAATGCATCATATTGTATTAAATGCACGGTACATTGTTTTTCAGCTTGAATTATCAAATGCATTGTATATAATACAATTCATGTATTCAGAGCATCGTACAATGAACAATGTTAATGTTTAGCAATTCAAGTTTCTTATTTTGTAGATAACCATATTTTCCAGATTTGTGTACTCCCCCCCCCCCTTTACTTGAATCAGTTAAAAAAAAAAAAGGGTATTTCTATTCAAAGACCATTTCTGATTCTGTAAATTGAAATATCGTCCACACTATTCAATAATTAGATCAAAAGTTATTTAGTGTGTCCTCTTTTTTTCTTCTTTTTTTGCGCACTGTAGTACAATGATAGAAATTTATTTTTTTTTCATTTGTTGAAGAAAATAAAATTTAATATTTAAATTTGTAAAATTATTAAACGAATATTTATGAGTTATGTATCGAACTGTAATGCAATTTTTCATAGTTTTCAAATATATAAAAATTTTTACTATTTGCTTAATGGATAAAAAAAAATTGGACTGCCTAAACATGAGAAATATGAAAAAGGGTTAAGACAAAAATATCAGTTACTGCCATGTGACAATAAATGAGAGCGGGAGAATTTTTTTTTCAGGTTTTTTTTTAAAGTTTTTTTTTAAGTTAGGAATTTAAATGATTTATGCTCTTTCTGATTATAATTATTCATAACTGTTAATGTTTTTTTTTAAAATAGGATCGGTAACTGGTTTTTGTCTTCTCTATTAGCTAGAGTATAAACAATTATAAGATGAACAATTCTATTCACGTGACTTGTAGTACTATAGTGGTACGATGCTTAAAGGTTAGGTTTTCCATCAATATAGATAACATCACAAAATGGAAAATATTTTAATGTCCACATATAAATCGCTGTTTGATTAACGAAACAATTTTCCTAATAAAAATTATAAATGTGGCTTAATAAATTACCCCAATAAATATTAATCAATATATTTGAATATTAAATTATTCTGCTATAATTTTTTTTTATTTATGGGAAACATAAAAATATAATTTTTTAACTGTGGGTCTTCACGGTTTAAAATTGATATTTAGGTTTTTAAAGATTTTGATACCGAAATTATCTTTTTTAATTCAACGTCATTATCAACGATTTGGCGCATACATTTCTTTCATCAGATTTTCAATACAACTACCTTAAAGATCAACAAAATACAATAGAATTCTTACAAAATTCATGAAACATGCTTTTAAACGTGCTTTTTAAACACAATGATCATTACAAATTTTTTATGAAATTAAGATTAATTCAAATCATCTTTATGATTTTAACAGAAAGTTGTTTGTCTTGAATTCTTAAAGTTATACGTTATTAGATAAATCCAATATCTTCAAAATATTTTATCTCCAGCTAGAAAATTTTAACTTCGATAGAAAGCTTTGTAAAGTAAGCAGTACTTTTAAAATAAATCATCTATTTTGTTATACTTGCACATTAATCAGCTTAAAAGTTTCATTCGAAAAAATACAGATTTATCTTTTCTTTTCAAAACTCACATTTTCGAATAATAGTTATGAAAGATTATGATTTTACTTTGCATTTGGCACAATGTTGTTTCAGAAGAAAAATATTTTTAATTTGTTTAATTCTATAAAATAGCAAATGTAAAAGAAGATGCTATACATTTTAAATTATTTATGAATAACCTTTAAAACATGTTCAATTTATATATCTTAAATTTGTAATTTTTGAAAAATTTTATTTTAGAATGACTAATAACTTTATAATCATGAAATAGTGTAAAAAGAAAACATATTTCAGTGTAGCTACGTTTAATTCCTCAAACGAACTTTTTTAACAATCACACTAAGATAGTTATTATTAAAAAAAGACGTTAGTACAAAGATAATAAGAATAATAACATTTTGAAATTTCTTAAATTGTGACTGAAAAAAATTACTTTTATTACAGCAAATCCTATTAAGAAAACCAAAAGAAAGCTTTAATGTAAGAATATTTTTTTTTTAATTTCATCAAACAGCAACAAAATTTTGTGCCACTTGAAATTTCGTAGAAGCGTCGTTAAATAAAACAAATATTAAACAACATAAAGAATTAACAATTGTATCAATAGCTTCCTAAGGAATCTCAAAAATTAAACTTTCAAAAGGGATATTTGTGAATTAATTATAAAGATAAAAGATGCCGCTACTAAAAACTTTACTTTGGAATATGAGCTCAGAATAGTTAGTATAGAGAGCTAATTTTAAAGAATAAAATTAAAAAGGAACCTTTTAAACCTATCGTTCTTAAAAAAAACTTTACTCACTTATATAGGAGTCTGATAATAAAGTTAGATTAACAGCGATATTTAGCTTCGTGGTGCAAAAAAAAATCATGTAACTTTGTTGCAAGTTTCTTTTCTTTTTTTCAATTAAGCCTTGTATTTTAGGCACCGTTTGTAACATTTTTTTATGCCTATCCAAGTATTCTGGCAAAAAACTAGTGAATGGTTGGTACTAATTTTGTTCCCGTTTCATACTGACCATTGTAAATGATGAGACACTTTCTTTCCCGCTTTTTGACTTATTCAGTTTTTTTAGTGTACATGTTGAGCAAGCCAGGGAAGAGGGAATTGCTCCTTGTACATAGGTTTTTAGATATTAACTTTCTTAATATGCATGTCCGGTTCCCATTAGTGATTCATTTCGTCCTATTATGGCACAAACTCAATGTGGTTTTATTTATGTAGAACAACATTGTAGAGATCAGAAAACGATTGAAACTTTTATTGCCACGCAGCTTAGAACCCAAGTCGAAATTGGGCCACTCCGGTTAGTCGGATGGTAAAAACCTTGGCCAAAGAATACCCTTGTTTTTTGTTCGCCAAGGTAAAAACATAGCAAGTCTTATCTCAATTTGATTACAAGAGTTCACTTTCACAGAAAACAAATTAGTAAATATGTAGTTATATAAAATAATTATAGTAAGCGAGACGAATAATTTCATGAATCTGAAGCGAAGATACATACTTGTCAATTAAAAAAACTTTATTAGCTTTGAAAAATGTATAAATTAGACATTAAAGTTAATTTGAGATTGAAAAGATGAAAGTAACATCGTTTAGAACAATTTATTTAAATATATATTTCTACTATATTATAAACTACAATATATTAATTACGATGGAGTACGATGATGGTCATTTACACGATCCAGACTCAAAGCAAAACCAATTTTCATCAGTTTCAATCCATCTTCGTCCTGGAACTAGGACCGTGTAAACAGGCCTTAAATGTTGTTCTTGCATCGACCACCAGTTTCTCCATTCAACGCTCTTGTTAAATAGCAGTTAAGGGATTTTTTAAGTTACGATCCCAATTTTCTATTATATCATTGCCTTGCGGATGAAATGAACTATTTATGTGTTTTGAACCAACTAAATCTGACAATGAACGGAATAATTTTGGTTTCGATTGAATTGGTGACTTCCATCTGTTGTAATTTTTTTTTCTTGAATTCCAAAACGCGATATTCAAATTTTACGAAGGTCACGAGCTGTAGTTTCAGCTTCATTGTTAGGCAGAGGTTCTGTTTCAACCCAACGGGGAAAACTGTCCATCATTACATTTTGTAAAATTTGGCAATATGGGTAGTTGTACAATTAAATCAAGGTGAGTGTGACCAAAATGTATATTTTCCATCAGGAAATTTTGAATTAATCTTTTATTGTATCGTGTGAGTTAAGTTTCCTGACGAATGCCCATTTCGGTGAATCGATTTTAACTCCTGGCCAAACAAATTGATCGGTTTTGTAATTAAGCAATTACCTTACGATCAGGATGGGATATGTTATGTAAGGTATTGAGAACTATTTGGCGGTGTTTTCCCAGAACAAAAGGGCGAATTTTTCGTGTATAGATGTCACAATACAACTCGACCGACATGTCGGGTTATGAAAACTTTATTAAATCTAATGAGGTGGAATCATTCTTTAAAAGTGATTGTAGTTAGGAATTTTGTTCGGTCGCCATTTGTTGATAATCGATTTTAATGGCGTAGTTTATTGATTCATTGCGCAAAGCATATTGGCTGGAATATAATTAACCCCTTTAATGTGTTGGACATCTGTGGTAAATTGACCATTCTTTCGCTTCATTGCTGAATGTTTCATGATACTATCGGGTATCTCAAAATTGCGTTTGACCCGGTATCTGTGAATGTTGTCTGCCTTGAATAAAATTTCGGTTGACTGTTGTTTGTTTGTTATAGGCTTTAAACCTGTTCCACGAGAACAGCATTCTGCAACTTTAATTACTTAGTTTCGGAATGCTCATTTCATAAAGAATGAATTACGTTTGGCATACGTTATTAGGTGAATCTTCAAAATTTTATAGTCCACAGAGCTATATTTATGTAAATTTCATTCTCTGACGGAAATAATGTCTTGTGCTTACTGGTGTAAACGTTGTAAAGACAATGTTCTTATAACATAATTTGATTTTTCCCCCTGCAAAATTACACATTTTGCGAAGTAAATGAGACTGTTTGTCATTGCCTAAACTAACTTCAAAGAATAACGCTTTTAGCCTTTTCTTTTCTGAGAATTCGAAGATTAAACGAGACTTTAAAGTATTATATTCATCCCATTCCGGTGGATTCAAAACTATGTATAATAATACATCTGAATTTAAAGCCGTAATAAAGCGATAATAATTTGTTTGATCTGAACTTAAACCAGCCACGGAAAATTAAGCTTCAATACTTGCGAGTCACAGTTCGGGAGATTTTTCCCCAAAGTGTGGTAGTTTTACACTAATTGCGCGGACTTCATTTGGGCTATTTTTATTTTCTTTCGAATAAATTTATATTGTCAGATTTAAATTTAAGATTTTAAAAAAAATCGTTAAGAATTACCTTGCTATCTGCTGTTCCCATAGAGTCGGAAATAAGGTAAACTTGACCATGTTTTGGTAGTTTTGACCATACTTTTTTTTTCTCAATTGAAGGATTGGAGCAGAACAGTTCGGGTCTGGCCTGTTTAGCAATAACAGAATCAATTATAGAAGGACTTTAAACTCATATTAACTCAGTATGCGAGCGGGGGAGTTAAATTTGGCTCTTAAAGTCAGAGTGGATGCGAAACGGGCAGAAAACGAAAGTTGAAGATATTAACCATTTAAAGAATATTAAGGGGTATTGCATTTTTGGAATATACATGTGCTTAAAAAATTTATTTAAAAAAACGCACAATTCTGATACAGTAGAAGTCCATTAGTCCGGCATCCAACAGTCCGGAATGCCCGATAGTCCGGCATCGCTCCGGAAAATTGTAAAAATTTTGGTTTTCTCCAAAAGTGTATCTTTAAAGCAAATAAAAACGCTCGACAGCTATTCGGAAGTTTTCGGGGTAGTTGGGGATCATCCGGAAGCGCTCGGTACTAAAGCCATTCTTCTTTTGGACAATTGCAAAGCCCACCCGCCAGTAGATGAGTCAGTTTCTGGAAATATTGTTGCTACTCTGCTCCCACCTAACGTAACATCTTTGATTCAACCCATGGGTTATTCAAAATTTTAAATGCTTTTATAGAAGGTCTTTTATTCAAGGCCTGTTAAATGCCGACTGTGCGTGACTGATTTTCAAAAAAAGTTTACAGTAAAAGATGCCGTCTATGCTATTGCACTGTCTTGGAACCAGGTAAAAAATACAACACTCCAAAAACGCCAAAAGTCAAGAAAACAAAAAGACATTCGTGACTTTTTTAAATCTAAGTGAAATATGTTTTACAGTACGTGTACACACATTATATGAGATGTAAAATAAACTTTGTTGTATGTATTTGCTAGTTCAATTATTAACCTAATTGTTCGTATAATTACCGCCCGATAGACCGGAATTTTCGGTAGTCCGGCACCGAGCCGATCCCGAACGTGCCGGATTATCGGACTTCTACTGTAGTATAATGCAGTGTTTTCATTTCAGAAAAAAATGGGAGAGTATTTCTCACCCTTTCTCAAAAACAGAGTGAGATTTCAAAAAGTTAAGTGAGATTTCTAAAAATTAAAAAAACACGAATAGACTTGGAAAAAATATATTTCTTTAATTATAATACATTTTTAATATCTTCTAATTGAATATTTTTGCTGCATCATCATATGAAAAATGTTCTATATCTACTTATTCATCAGCTATTATATTTATTTGGCTGAAAAATATCCGTATTTGTTGCGTTTTGACCGTTTCTCCCGACATTTGTTTCATTTTCACTTGCCCGTTACGGCGTAGAAGATGTCGCCTTATCAAGGTACTTGTCCATCTTACATTCATGCACAAAAAGTGTAAACGTCTTACATGAAGAAACCTTACCTACGGTGAACACGTGGTTGCAGAGAAATGTGTTCTGAGAGGGGTTCCGTGGTTCGGGGAGTGTTCTGCTGTTCGCACCAGTTCTGAATAATACTGGTCCCGCAGTGGACTGATCGTTACGACACGGTTCCCAGCAGATCACCGAAGTCAAGCATCACTGGCTGCGGTCAGTGTGCGGGTGGGTGACCACTTGGATCAGTCTGCGTAGGGACCGAGGGTGTGCGGTATTGGTCCTCGTTAAACTGTTCTACCGTAAAGTGCTCGACTTCGCGCGCAGGTCGTCGGGCTACCGAAGCGGGGGTGCCATCCCCTCCGCAGAGGATCGAAATTGTGATGGCATGTCTTCGGATCATCCTCCGGGATGTTTCCCAGACCGTCGCCCATAGCCCATTGTGCAGCTCTAGTGCGACGTAAATTAACAACAACTGAATAATACTGGTAAATAGGGAAACTAGATAACGAGGACCGATGTTCAAAATAATGAAAGATCAAGGAAGAAAAGTGGAACAGATTTTATTCAAAATGGCAAAAGACAAAATTTTTTCAAAAATTCGCGCATTTTGAAATTGATTAATAGAGTGCGTGAACTTCACGCGTTAATCATTTTTTATTTCGAGAAAAGAAAAAAATATGCGAGATTCTCGCTTTCTCACGAATGTAATATTTATAAATCCCATGCATCAACAACAGCGTTGAAAAAAAATTAGCGTATAAAAGCAATGTTTAATATTAATAAACTTATATAGAAAATCAAATTAACAACTGTTCACTTATTGCTTTTCACCGTATCTATTTGACGATTCTGTGTGAAAAACTTTTTTGAAATGAAATTTTCATGTTTTCCATGCTTTTAAATCCAAAGAGAGTTACAATTTCTTTTTCTGTATTCGCTTTCTTTCACCCTTCTGTACATCTTTTTTTCTTTCCTTCTTCTGATTTTTTTTCACTTGTTATGCACTTTTCGAAAACTTATTTTCTTCTTGCATTTCTTTCGTCTTTTTTACAGTATGTAGAGTTTTTTCGAAACAAATTTTTTATGCGATGGTTTTTATCATAGCATTAATTTACAAAATATTTCTGTTCCTTTTAAGTTTTTAACTTTAGAGATTCTGTTAAAGAATAACTAAAAGGGATTTCAGTGATAATTTAAAATGCATATGAAAAAAGAACTCGCGGCACATTTCGTGGCTTATTTTTAATTCATTACATATTTCAAACGAAATACCTTAAAATATTTTTTTCCGCGTAATCATTTATAATGTGAAAATATTTTATTCTTTCTAATGTCGCTTACATATAACTATTTACATTATTAATGTCTGAAAGTTAATTAGCGCTTCTTATAACTTAAAAGCGGAAGAAAATGTTTTTTTGTTCATACATTTTTACTCTCAAACATACATTCCATCAGATGCATTTACAATGATACAATAATAAAAAGTTGGTGTAATCACAACATATTAATGCATTTTTTGTCAAGGTTATTAAAAAATTTCGATTCAAAAGAACGCCAATATCATTATTCAGCATTAATAAAAAAGACAATTTTATATTTGTATAACAATGTAACATTTATCTTTATAAAGTTATTTTAGAAGTGGAATAAAATATAGTTTTAATATTTACACTTCGTAGTTCTGTAAACTATTTAAAATCTTAATTAAATATTTGCTCTAATAACTCAATTAATTACAATTTATGATAATTAAAATGATTTCTTTAAACACTCAGTTTAATTCCGCTTTTTTTATTTCAATCTACATTAAAAATAGTTAAATGCCAGTACTACTAACAAGGTAAGGAAGCATCGTCAGTGATAAAGTTAAAAATTATAAATACAAAATAAATAAATAAATAATAATATTTTTTTAACACAGAAATTTGACATGAAAGTAGCAGTAGATGTGCTTTTAAGTTTTGAATATGAGCAAGAAAAATAGTTTCATTTTGGCAAAATAATTATGTAATGTTTATAAAAATAATTTTCTGTGTTATAAAGAAAATTACATGTATTCCTCCATAATTAGCATGAAATTAGCATTTTTTTAAAATTATTTAATTTTCTTCTCATTCTAATTTTACATGGCTTGCCTGTCTGGACAAACGGTAAATAACTACAAACTAAATTTGCAAATATTAGACAGATTGTACTAGTTTTTTTTAAAAAGGTTTAGCATGTAAAAGGTTTAACATATATCTGAGAAAAGCGGTGAATTATATTAGCCTACGAATGTTTTAGGAATAGTGATGGATAAAAATCTATTAAATTGAATTTACTAAAGAAAGAATCACAACTAATAAACTACCACTTGAAAATATCTATTCGCTGTCGGGAACAAGTTGGCATCTCTGTGTATGTAAATAAAACTATTTTTGTGTGTTCTATATTGCATTAATTTCTTCAAATCATTTTAGTAACGATAATAATATTAAAAAAATTGCTCGAATTATGTGTTTCTAATAATCTTGGCTTCGCCAGTCACCGGTAACCCCGTGGCGCTACGAACAAACTCAGTGCCGGTCACCGGTAAGCCCCATGACATTCAACGTGTTAAACATGAAATTATTAAGGCCGATGAAGCTGAAATCACGTCATGAAGGAGGTTGAATCTAACAGTAGTTTTAAAATGATTATCTATTTCTCAAAAGTAAGAGGAAACTCTTTTTTTCGTAAATTAAAATTATGGCAATAAATTATGCATTTAATAGTAGTTTCTTAATCTTCTTTTCAATTTTAAATGCGAATTTTTTTCATGCACTTCTTTAAGAGGAAACGCCCCTAGCCGTGTACGACGACATTTCCGGGCATGTGTTCCCACGCAATTTTAAAACTGATGATCTGCCCTAACTTCCCTAGAAGTTTGTTGTAACATTCACTTGGCCTCCTGTTATAACATTGGCCTCCTAAACGTTTTAACACCTGTAAATTTCGACAAAAATTTTCAAAAAAGAACACCTGTAGCTTTAGGAGCAAAACTAATTTCAGATTTGAAATCTTCACGCATAAATTAGTCATAATCAAGTATTCGTATATATGCAACAAACAACATTATTCGCCAATGTCATGCTCATTCTTTTTTAATGTTTATTTCTAAATTTTAAACCTGTATAGGTAAGTGAATTAATGCAACAAATAGATATTTTAACTGAAGTAATTAAGTTATGAGTTCGAAATAATAATTACGCATTTTTTTAATAATTTAGACACCAGCATGACTTATCTTCAGAAGCAAAAGATGACTGTAACAGTCAAGTGATAATCGATTCATTATTACCGTCGTTAAAATATCAAAGCAGTCTACGTCTTCAAGAACTTCTTACGAACGTATTATTTCAGAAAATGAAGAAAATTTTCTCCAACTTTACTTTTAGCTTTAGTTAAGACTCGTTATTTAAAACTGCACGGAAGGATATTCATTTTCATGAAACCATTTCGAATCAAATATAATAAGAGTTAATCTTAAAAGAAAAAGAAACTTAAAAGCATATTTCAAGAAGTTCTTTCAGGGAGGTAAAAAGTCGTAAAAATTTATTTTCATGAAAGAAGAGTCAGCATTAGGCTTTCAATAATTAACATATAGTAGAAGGCTTGGTAGAAAAAGATGTTTAACTTTTTTGTCAAAAGCTATATTATATCTCATAAAAGGATAAAGCCTGCTATTTTGAAAAAGGTAGTGACTAGGGAATTTTTTGTAAATACTCCAGCTAAAAATCCATGTTTGTTCAACTGAAATGTAAGCCATGCGTTTTAACATATCAATCAATGTTAAAATATGGCACAGATTTTTTTACACTTTTTCTTTATATTTCGTCACATCTGTATTTGGTGGCATGTTACATTCAGACTAATATTTGGTGGCATGTTTCATTTGTCTAAAATTTGGTGACATGTTTCATTCAGACCAATATTTGGTGGCATGTTTCATTTGTCTAATATTTGGGGGCCTGTTTCTTCATCTAAGAAGAATGTTGCCAATTGACTGTTGATAAATGAAGAATGATTGCTAGGAATTTTATGTTGCGAAGCGTATGGGGATTCGTGGTCAGACTCCTATTAAATACGTAAGCTACGACTATGGTGGTTGCATAGTCATTTAGAAATGCCAATTTTTAACGATTTTTTTTGCAATTTTTAACGAATTTCAATTATGCTCATTAGTATTTCAATTATTTCCCCCTCCATCAACTTTCGAAAGTTGAGAAAAAAATTCGACCGAATTTTTTAATTATATTATGCGTATTCCAAAATCGTTTCTATCTTCTTGCCTCCCCCCTGGATTTCAAGAATCACAAGCAAAACTGTTCATATAAAGTTAGGCATAGTTTTGAAGGTCATTGCAACATTCTCAGAATCATAAGCACTAACTATATAGTTATGAACGGTGTTGTTTATTTCAGTTTTGGAATTCTGTCCGTCGATTATTTTAATCTTTAGGACGAATTTCGTATCACTAATTGCAACTAAAATTCAGAATTTTGTTATGAATGTCACATGGAGAAAAAAAAATCTGGGGGGGTGGAATTACCGTACTGTATAAAAATGACATTTTTAATAAGAAAAAAAAAGGTAATTCTGGTTCGTCAAACCAGTAAACCATTCACTTGGTAATTTGACCGTTCATACAGTAATGGTTTAATGGAAATTCAGGAACAGCATTTTTTATTACCACACATTTAGTAAAAATACAAAGCTGCAAAATAAATATAACGGAATGAATGATTATTATGCCATGCTCTAAGATGTTATATAATTACCAAATGTTATCACAGATTATAAAACCAAACTAAAGTTATTCGATTGCTATAATTTTACCAAAATCATTACAGAAGCACTTCTGTATAAATTACAGAACTTTTACGTGTTCTCATAGAGCCAGAAACATGGTAAATTCATGTTCTAGTAGTTCTGACTAAATTTTTTTTTCAGCGCAATTATTGCGTTTCTCCTGAATTTTATGTAAAATTGTCCCAAAATGTAACTTTTAGGGTATAATCTAATATATATAATTCTCTTACGCGGCTCCCAAATTTTGGCTGTATTTCTTTTCAGCCGGTGGTAACAGTTTTCATTTTTAAAGAAGTACTTTGTACAACTAAATAAGATTCTTTTCACAACACTTAAATATTTACTCTATTTTCTTCATATATTCAGAGAACAGTCGGCAAAGAATTCTGTTAGGTTAAAAAACATTTCGCTAAAAAAATAGCTAATTCTAAAAGAAATAAAAATAAACAACTTTAAAAAAAATGCTGTTGCCAGCCATAGAATTTTTTGAAAGTTAACTTAGCAACATAAATCAAAATGACATAGAAGCGCAACTAGATCAAAATTATGATACCTGAGCGCTTGACGTAACAAACCCTTCAATTCTATAAGTGTTGTATCGCCAAATGCCCAGATAATATTGAAATGTACAGGTTTAGAATTTTCTACAGTGAAAAGTTTTCGGAACTTCAGTATTCAAAAAAGTATACAAAAGCTAGACGTTAAGAACGTATCCAATGAGCGAGCATTGGATTGCGACGCAATCTGAAATGAACTGCGAAAGCAGTTCCGTGGGTTGGCGAGAACCAGCGAGCAGGGGGCGAAGCCTCCTAGTTTATAATAAGTTGCTTGGATATTTTATGATATTATGCATCAATCGCGGAATCTGTACATCTATTAATCGTGTAATTGGTCTAAACGTTAGGAATTCGCGCGTGTTAAAGGACACAACATAACAAGAAAACCGTGATAAATGCTTGAAACTGTCAATATTACAGCTGCCTTTTTTTCCATTACACCTTAAATCGTAAAATAATTGGATTGGAATCATAAAAATTAAAAATTTCTTTAGGAAATAAAAATTGCGAAAATCTTTAAAAAAAAACCAAGTCATACTATAGTATCCAATTTTTCCAAAAAAAAATTTTTCGTCATAAAAAGGAAACTAAGAAATGCAAATGATATTTCAAATTAAAGATTTTTGACGTTTCTATCCAACATGTATATTCTATAAGCTGTTGAGTTTCCTTAGATAAATGAATCACATGGGCATAAATTTTTAATGAGCGTCAGATAAACAGGGTTTCACTTATTTAGTAGAATTCGCCGAATTAATCTTGCTACGAGTTAATTTATTATTCGACAAAAAAAAACTACAAGACTTGGGAATTTGTCCATTCGAAATCAGGTTACACGCTAAAAAAATCTCTTATTAGTGCTTCTTTTGTTTTAGTAAAATTTATGAGTTACTGAATTTAAGACACTTAATAATTAAGTCACTGAATTATTATTATTTCCGTGCTTTAAATTATCTAAATTTACAGACACAATATTTATTTAGACAACATAATCGAATAATCTTTTTCATAAGTAGTATTTAGAACGCAATAACGAATCAATATTTTTCATTAAATTGATTATTTTAAGGTTTCCTGCATCTTGATTGTGTCAGCAGTTATTATTGATATTTTCCATTGACTCCAAACCAATTGTTTCTCAATCATGAATGTTATTTTAAACTAAAGTGTCGATTTATTAATGCGTTATCAGTAATATCTGGGGTTCGGTTAATTCTTTTTTCTGTAAAAACATCTTGAAAACGTTTTCTTCTTTCAAAAGTAAATGCTTAAACTTGTAATATTTTTCCTTACATTATTCTTTAAAATTTATAATTGAGATATTGTGTCTTAAAACAGGGTTTGAATAGTTATATAAATATAAATAAATTAAATAAGCTTATTCTCAATATTCTAAGAATTTGTGCCAATTTAATATCAATATTTTCTAGACTTGTTAATAAATACAATGTAAACTTGTGCTTGTTAATGCAATAGTATTTATATCATGTTAGTATTTTTAGTAGTATGCTAACACATGCTATAAACCTGTTTTGACGTTCGTGTTTGGAACTTTTTTTTTCTTCTCTTTTGAAAAAGAATGTATGAGAGTAGCATTAAAAATGTAATATTATATAAGTAGTATAACTTACAGTAATGATGATAGCGTACAGTAACGAGAGCAGCGTCACCATCCAGGACCTTAAAGAAAATCAAGTGCACTTCAGACTGCGTGTAATTGACCAAACAATTCACATGAGAGTATTTAAAGTGAATGTAAAGGTAAGCTAAGAAAGATACGACCATAGCAGAAAAATAAAGAAATTTTTCGATATTAAGTGGCAAAAGGTGATAGTATTTTTTCTTTATTCAAGTCAGAGAATCAGCCGTACATACCTGTATTACCATGTGTAATTTTTGTTATTATCTATAATGTTGTTGACGTATGCCATTTAGGCAGAGGGGATGCGATAGTTCTTGTTTTCCAGTGGCGCCATCTATGGCCAAACTATGGCCACCCACGCGTCACACCTGTTTATAGGACATGCCCATTCATTCATCCACAGATCGTAATTTTGACCTGAATCAGAGAACGACCAATCTCCAATTCAGTACCCCCAGAGGTATTTATTTCTTATAGGAGCATAGAGGACTTTGAGACTCGACAGATTTAACGTGCATCAGCCACCATTTACTACACGGGAGTCTTCGGCCGGCAGGGATCGAACCCACGACTTTTTGGATATGGGCCCAGTGCCCAACCAACTAGGCTATCCAGATCCATTATCTATAATAATTTCATTAAATACAGAAATGAATAATAATTGCTTGTACTGCGCCGAAAATTTTACACCATTTTTATACAGCCTTTCTTTCTTTTTCCTTGATATATTTTCCTTGATTTCCTTCTTTAATAAACATGTAATTTAATGATAACTTACTTTGCGCTTACTTTTAGCCACTGAAAACCGTACAGTGAGTCTTTCTATTCTTGGCGCATCCAACTAACCTGAGCTTAGCATTTACTTTAATTGCTCTTATACGTACTGTTTAGTCAGTAAAACCCAACCTTCGATGTTTTTTTTCTTATCTTGATTTTAACCCTGCTAACTAAACCTGGGTAACTAAATATCTTAACTTAAATTTTAGATTTCATTGAAAAGACTAAAACAAAATTCAGCATTATTTTTAACATTAACTCAATACAAAGTTAAAACTCTACGAATGTTAAACCCTATTGTTTTGATTTGGTATTTACTCTTAAAACTTTAATCAAATTTAAACAAAGTTCTTTACGTTGAATAGTGTTATCTTTTTTTATGTATTAAAATTGATATGCTGTTTCTAGCAATGTTGACTTGAATTACTTATTAAATAAAAAAAGAAAGAAAAATTATTAAATTACCCTTTTACGATTTTGCAATAAACAACGTTGAACTAAATTTCATAGCAATTTATTTTGAAAACTAGCATTGAAGGAAAGTACTACCGTTAGTTTTATTGTATAACACTTTCTGAGAAACTTCAATAAAAGAAATTACTAGTTTTCTTCAAGTTTCAACATAAGTCTTATTTTCTTTGGCGAGAACAATTATGGTGCTTTTATTTTCTTTGCGAGAGTATTCCGTCATACTTTAAAAGTGTTAATTAAATCTTTTCATTAAGTTTATAGTTAGTTCGAATCCTCAGAAATTCCCTGGATTAAAAAGATTCTTTATATCGCGCTTCAATGAAAGCTTGAAGTTGTCATTTTCTAAGGAAAAAGCTTCGATAGCACTTTACCCTTGGCGATTTATTTCAGTGGTTTTGTGGTTTATCTTCTTTACTTGATAGAATTTACTCGATAAAGAATAATACTAAAAGAACTCGGTAAATTAATTGAAAAGTGTTTTATACTTGAAAAGTATATTTGATCTATATAGATTTGAAGAGCATAAAAACATCTGTATGTATTCAAAATAAGAATATATTTTTTTTCTTAAAAATATGAAACTTTTATTAGTTGAGTTATTGATTTAAAGCTTAGAAATATGAGTTAGAAATTTTAAAAATTAAATTATTAATTTCTTAAAACTTTTATTGAGATTTTTTTTTCTTAATAATGTAGACTCGGTGTGATATAACGTATATTCTTTCTTCCTTTTCCCTTCTTCACTCAGATACTTCCCAAAATCACAATTGGCCAAATAAATGGTAACCAGTTAACAACACAAATATTTATTAACAAAGAAAAAAAAACGAAGTTTGAAGAAAATTAATATAACCAATCCACCTAAACAATTCGCTTCCGCTCTCCATCAGAGCGTTCCCTCCTCTGTCTTTTTACAACATCTACCTTAATGACAGCGCCATCACAACATGGAGGCATGACACCCCCCCGACAAGATTGCGCTACACCTGGTATAGCGAAATCTGATCTACACAATAGGATAATATATATATATATATAAAAATATATTTAACACTTAATTGTAAATAAAACATATGAATAGAATACTTGTTACAATTACTTACACATAAACTATGCAAAATGAAAATAGTAGAAATATGACAGATGTATAGTTGCCTGGCTATAACACATAATATATACAAATCAAATTGGTTATAACACATATACAAATCAAATTTCTATAAAACTGGTATATATAAACAATTACAGATGAAAAGAATCCTTGATACAATTGATACGATATTGCAATAGATATTCAATTTCAATAATACTCATATATATATTTACAGATGAAAAGAAGCCTTGTAATAAAACAGGTTATTATATATGTTAATTTTTTTTAATAAGCACACAAAACATTTAATCACTTACTAGTCTTGATAGACCATCAGCATTTTTTAATTGAGCACCTGGACAGTGTGTGATATGAATATTGTATCTTTGGAGAGCTAAAGCCCACCGTTGCAACTTAGCAGATTGGGGTGCTGACTTCTGTAAAAATATTAAAGGATTATGATCAGTTATAATGTCAATATTCGCACCAAACACGTAATTTTCGAACTTTTTAATCGACCATACTACAGCATACGCTTCACGTTCAATCGTAGCCCAGTTCTGCTGCACTTTGTTCAGTTTTTGGCTAGCAAAACTGATGGGGCAAAGTTGACCGTTATCATCTCTTTGGGATAAGCAAGCACCAACACCATAGGAACTTGCATCACACTGTATAACATACGGTTTTTTAGGATCTGGAGTATAAAGAGAAGGAGCTTCAATCAACTTCTTCTTTAGTTTTTGGAAGGATAATTCCTCTACGTCAGTCCAAGGAATAAGCTCTGGAACTTTCTTTTTGGTTAAATCAGTCAGTGGTTTTGCTATCTCAGCATAGTTTTGTATATAATTTCTATAATAATTAAAGAGACCTAAAGCACTTTTTAAAGCTGACTTGGTTTTAGGTGTTTCGATGATTTCAATAGCACGAAGCTTTTCAGGATCTGGTTCATGTCTACCATCTCCTATAATATGACCTAAATACTTGATTTGTGTTTTTGCGAAAACACATTTCTTGACATTAACAGTGAATTTTAGATTAGTTAATTTAGACAGTACCATATCTAATTGTTTAAGATGTGTATTCCAGTCACAAGAAAATATAGCTATATCATCGAGATATGCTTTGCAGAATTCACGATATTCCATTAAAGCACTGTTCATCACTTTCTGAAAGGAAGCTGCTGCGTTGCGGAGACCAAATGGCATTACCTTCCATCTATATTGGGCTTGATGAGTTTTAAATGAAGTAAGATCACGGCTTTCCTCTTCTAAAGGAATTTCCCAGTACCCTTTTAATACATCTAGGCAGGATATAATTTTTGCATGTCCAATTTGGTTGATGAGGTCTGATGAATTTTCCATTGGGTAATCAAAGGGTTTTGTTACAGCATTTAAATGTCTGAAATCGATGCATAAACGCATACTACCATCCTTCTTTGCCACGCAAACTACTGGGTAAGCAATATCTGCTTCACTGGGCTCAATAAGACCTAGATTTTCTAATTCTGAAATTTGTTTGTCAACTTCAGTCTTTAAAGATTCGGGGATTTTGTAAATGTAGGGTTTCTTCCTCTCAGCACCTGGTATTAATCGAATTTTATGTCCACCTACATTAGCGACTTGTACTTTACCGGAGAATAATGATGCATGCTTGTGCAAAAGTTCAAGCAACTCTCTTTGTTTACTTTCTTCTAAATGACTAACATCTACCTCAATGTCATCTTTTCCTAACGAAGGTGTTATAATTGGTGTAGGGTGAATTTCACCAAATTCAACATCATCTTCAAAAATAACTCCCACGGTTTGTGTTCTAGCATGAAAATGTCTTATTTTGTTAGCATGAATATGTCGCACATTGCCATCTGGTAATTTAACCTTATATGAATTAGGATTAACTCGTTCTATTATTTCGCCTGGTCCTGTCCATCTTGCGTACAGTTTATTCGAAGAATCCGGAATGAGTAAATAGACTAATTCACCTTTCTTAAACTCTTTCATTCTTGTACTTCGGTTAAAATAATGAACGTAAGAATTTTGTTTCTTAGTTGTAGTCAAAGAAGCGAGATCTGCCGCCTTTTCTAAATTTATTTTTAATTCCTGTAAATAATCTACAGCCGAATTGCTAAGATTTAAGGGTAATGGAATCTCACCTGACCAAGAAGATTTTAGAACTGACAAAGGGCCTCTAGCTTCGCGTCCATACATAAGTTTAAAAGGAGATATTCCCGTCGTACAATTTGGTACTTCGCGGTACGCAAAAAGTAAATATGGAATATGTTTATCCCAATCGGTAGGATCTGAACGGATAACATGGTGTAACATCTGTTTAAATACCCTATTCCATTTCTCTACTAAACCATTTGAAGCTGGGTAAGATGGAGTGGAAAATCTAGGACTTGCTCCTAACCTATTTTCAAATTCTTTCGTCAATTGCGAAGTAAAATTAGTACCCTGGTCACTACAAATTACTTCTGGAATTCCGGTACGCATGAATATCTCTAAAAGGGCATCGCATGTTGTCTTAGCAGACAAATTTTTTAGTGGGACGACTTCGGGCCATCTAGAATTTTGATCAATTACACATAAACAATATTTGTGTTTTCTACCTGAGGGTGGAACAATTTCTCCAATTAAATCTACATTTACCGTGTGAAAGGGATATGGAGCTCTAACGACAGGGGTTATAGGAATTTTATCAGATTTTCGCTCCGGACTTTTTAATTGACTATTTTTGCAGGTTTTGCAATAATTTTCAACATCTTTTGAAACATTAGGCCAATAAAAAGATAATTTTATGCGTTCCTTAGTTTTTCGTATTCCTAAATGATTCTCATTATGAGCTAATTGAAGAACTTTATCCCTATAAATTTTAGGTAATACTAATTGATATATTGTATCGCCACAAATTTTATCTTTATGAAATAATAAATCATCTCGCAAAAAGAAATTATTCTTTTTCAAACTAGCATCTTTAAAAGAGTTCTTTAAAGTTAAACAATCTTTCTGCATTTCTCGAAATTTATTAGCCTCCGAATATTCATCACTAGAACTGCATAATTTATTAGTATTCGACATTAAATAAATACCGCACCCTGTTTCACTTTCTTCCGATTGAGAAAATGAATCCTCTGACCTTGATGAACTTTTATTCATTTCTTCCCCCTCGTCTACTGACGTGTCGCATTCTAAAACTAAAGTGTTTTCGATTTTAGCTGAATCATCGTTTTGATAAATCAAAGAATTATAAGCGTCCGGTGTAATTAAACAAGGGATGTTTAGTTTATCTGTTAAAGCAAACAAAATATTTGAACTATAAAATAGACAATCGTTAGGGTTTTTATAATAGACAGGCAATATAGCTAATTTCGCCTCGACTTGTTCTTTAAATGCGGATTGTAAAATTATTTTTCCCTTAGCTTCTATTTCTAAAGACGGAAGTAGGGTCGTATTCAAAATAGAGATCTCAGCTCCGCTATCAATGATCGCGTCTATTTGTCTACTTGCAATAGAAATGGAGACTTTTTGTAACGGGTACAAATTAATTTCATTTAAAGTTTTAGAACTCTGCAAATGTTTCGAATTTACATTTGTAACAACTGCAGTATTATCACTGGATTTATTCATAGACGTTTGTGTGTTACTTCGCGTTTTGTTTTGAATATCATTACCGGCTTTATTTGATTGATCATAGTATTTATTTCTTCTATTTGGGCAACTCTTAGCCATATGTGAGTTACTTGTTACTAGAACAGATATAACATTCGCGTGTGTGGGGAAAATATTTGTTTTCTCTAGTAAATGGGGTTTTTCTCAAAGGTGGTGGAACATACTTAGTGTTTCCATTCGGATTGCGATTGTTAACCGAATTATCATACAATTCTGAAAAATTTCTACCTTCAGAGGTAAACCAATTATCGCACAATTCAGCGATCTGCCTAGGTTTAAGCCAAGTATCTAATTGTTTTATTCTAACATAGCTTCGAGTTTCGTTGTCTAACGCACTTAGTAATCTATCGCTAACTATTAATTCATTCAGCGTTTCAAAATCTTTTACATTTTTAAGTTCACAATAAAAATCCCAATTGGCTCTTAATCTACTAGCAAATTGCATATGGTTTTCGTTTTTAGATCTTTTGGCATTTAGAAAGTTTTCTAGACAGGCTTCTGGGGTAGGTTGGAATTCTTTTAAAATTAAAGCTTTAACTTTAGGATAATCTTTTATTTCTTCCGCGTTTGCATAAACTACCAAATGTGCCGCTCGTTCACCTAACAAATTAAATAATATTTCGACTTTAAATTCTTCCGGGACATTTTTTATTACAAATGCTTTTTCAAGAGATGTAAAAAATAAATTCCAAGATTCGGGTTTACTAGGAACGGAAATAGTTAATGTTTTAACGCTTTTGATTAATGTTTCTAAGTTATTATTATTTGAACTAAAATCATTTCCTACATTGGAGTTACAGCTATTACTCTCTGTCTGCATTCTAGTTAATTCTAATTGTGCTTTAACAATCTCAAGCCTAGTCTTCTCGAGTTCTAATGCTGCTTCAGTTGTTGTTTTGTTTTGATTCTTTTCTGCATTTAACAATTCTGCTTCTTTTTTCTCTCGTTCAATACGTTCGGTAACTGTAGTAAATAAAAATTCTTTAACAAAATCAAAGTCATTTTTAAATTGATCACTTTTTTCTATCAAATCTTTTAAATCAACAACTTTATGCTCCGATTTTACTTCTAAACCTAACTCTTCGGCAGCTACGACCAAATCTTCTCTTTTCATCCCCCTTATGTTAAACATAATTGTTCTATTTATTTCTATTCCCAAAATAATTATAATTTCTCTAAATCTCCTACAACTCTCTACTATCTAATACAATTATTCTTCTCTTTCAGAATATCACTTAAAATCAATACTTCTCATAATTCAATTCTTAAAATGTTTCTTATAAACAGAATATGATAAATCTCATACCTTGATTTATGCTCTGGTTCTCGAAAGAGAGCGTGCTGTGATATAACGTATATTCTTTCTTCCTTTTCCCTTCTTCACTCAGATACTTCCCAAAATCACAATTGGCCAAATAAATGGTAACCAGTTAACAACACAAATATTTATTAACAAAGAAAAAAAAACGAAGTTTGAAGAAAATTAATATAACCAATCCACCTAAACAATTCGCTTCCGCTCTCCATCAGAGCGTTCCCACCTCTGTCTTTTTACAACATCTACCTTGATGACAGCGCCATCACAACATGGAGGCATGACACTCGGCTTATACTTACTAACGTGTTTAGCTAGGCTTTCAACGCAGCTACAAGATAATAAGTGCAAGTAAACTCCAGTTAAAAATTGTTTCTTATATACGTAATAATTTTTTTATATTTGAAAACTGAGACTAGCAATTGGTTTCATTTTATTAACGGAAAAAAAGGAATAAATATTTCACTAGTCTAAACAGATACAAGCCAAACACTGCTATACATTTAAAATCATTATAACTTCATAATTATCTGTCGTTTTGTCTCATCTTTTATTTCATTCGATCTCATTTGCTTAGAAAGCAATATTTAAGTTTCTTCCACCTTCCCGAAATTACACTTGCCAAAATTCCTTCCATTGTCGCATCAGCTAATCTTGCTGCTCTGGAATCCTATTTTATTTAAAGAATGCAAAATTCCTTGTTAACGTCGCCAGTTTTACATTTCACTTTCGACAACTGTGGTTTTTCTAGTTTTCTTTTTCACCGTTATTTTCCTTTTATTTTGAACAGTCTACCCAATTTTGAGTTTAAGAATATCAAAGTCTAACTCCGTAACCTTGTAATTTTGAACCCAATCTAGAAGATAAGGGAACTTGCTTCCGTGCAAGGGATTTGCTTCCGTGGAGGACGTTTTAATTGAAATCACCTGCATTTGCGTTGCATGAAGAGGAAAATCACGAGCACCTTCACCACTTAGCCTGGCGGCAAATGGACTCTTACTCATGATCCTCAGTGGTAGATCGACTCTACCACTGAGGATATTTTTATGTCACCACTGAAACACTTTGCGTTTTATGTTTCAAATCCCTTTTGTTTTCTTCATTCACATCCGGTGAATCTTGAAAATGGAGGCCTATTTTCAAGTGCTTGAAACATGGCGAATTGTGGTAGATCGACTCTACCACTGAGGATATTTTTATGTCACCACTGAAACACTTTGCGTTTTATGTTTCAAATCCCTTTTGTTTTCTTCATTCACATCCGGTGAATCTTGAAAATGGACGCCTATTTTCAAGTGCTTGAAACATGGCGAATTGTATCAGCGAGTGGTGAATATTATTTTCATATCTTTTTGAAACCAAAAATGTTTTTATCATCAAGTGTATGTTTTAGCTTCAGTTTCTTAGGATTATTTATTTATAAGTCATATTGCTTCGTACTTTATTTCTTCCAATTGTTTGCAAAAAGACAATACCTCATTTGTTTAGAAAGCAATATATAAGTTTCTTCCTTACGGAGCGGTATGTTATTTCACATTTTTCCATACTTATTAAAGGATTGTTTCGTAGTAGTTTATCGTTGGTTAGTATCTTTTGGATGTCAAGTTATAAACCAGTACTTACTGTGCTACTTAGAGGCATTAGAGGGAACATTTTTTTTAATTAACCATTTTTAAGTTGCATAATAAAGAAAAATTATTACTCCATACTTTTGAATTTTTTTATTAATTGGTAGAAATAAGTTTCCTTAATAATTTTACATTTCGTGAGTTAAGCTAAAGGAATGACATATTGTATTATTTTAAAAATGTTTCATTGCAGTACCCATTTCTTTGTTAAGCTTGCAAAATACTATAACTCCTTTTGAGGTGTTTATTTTCTTTTTTACATATTAAATATATTGATTATCTATACTTTAACATTTTTCTTTTCGTCAAAAATTCAAAAAATATTGATAATCTTATGTTTTTTTTAATATCTATTAAAAAAAATTTCATATTATAACGGGTTAAAAAATTTAAAATAAAACATTTTAAGGTAAGCAATTTATTTACAAAATATGAAAACTTTGAGATAGAATAATAACTATGTCTTGAAGAATCAAACATATAACTAAATTGGGGAATTGAAATCGGGTATAAACTCAATAGTCTCTTCTTTTAATATTCCTTGCTGAATAATATTCACTTCATTAATTCCAAGTAAGTTTTTCTAAATATTTCACCAATTATCTTTTTCAAGAAAAAATACAGTCTTTCAAAGGTTAAACTCAAATCTTATCCTTAATATTATCTTAGGAAGTAAGAGTTTCCTAAATTAATAGTTTTAAATTAGTAAAACTTTGATGTTATTTTTATTAAAAAACATTTTCCTTAGATCAATATTGTACTTTTTATAAATTTTATGTTTCAACAGGCTTAATCTTTTGTTACTAATTACCTCACTTTTCAAGTAAATTTGTTTTGTTTTTTTTTTCTTTGTTTTTTTTTTTATCTTTAATTTCTTCAACCTTTGCATAACAGTCTTTTTAATATAAACATTTATTCACAATTATAATTTTACATCTTAAAAATATGCTTTTTTTTTTATAAAGTTTAGTGAAAAAATGAAAAATTTTAATTAACCATCAAAACTACATCATTTTTTTAAGCTAATTTGCAAGCACTAAATGAAAAAAAGTATAAATATAATTAAGGGTTAGTTGATTAGTTCTGCAGTTTTACAAAATAGGGTAATTTTAATCTAAAATTTGAGATGATTTCATATTAAAAAGAATCTTCAAAATATCGAGCATAAGTTATTGTTTATTTTGATATTTGATTTTATTTTTTTTAATGTAATGAATATATTTTATCAAATCAAATTTATTGTTTAAATTGATCCACTTTAGTATGCATTGCAACACGCTATCAACTTGGAAGCATTTAAAGCATCAACTCGATACATGTTTTCAACATGTTCAATACTGATTAAAATTTCATGTTCATGAATTATTACTTTATTTAACTGCTATATTAACTAACATATTAACTAACATACTTAACTACTTTGACCACATTAAGTATAATTTAATCAATTTTATGCTTTGAAATAATTCGATTCGTGTTTGTCAATGTACACAGAATAAAAAACGGAACATTCCGAATAACTTTTGAATTAATGCTCGGATTTTCGACTTCTAAATATCAATCTTATTGGCTTTTGAGCCTGACCTAAAAATTGCTGATCAATTTCTGTGACCGTCGTTGAATTGCGGACCCAATTATTAGTTTACGACTACCAATGTTAAACTCCGTAGCCTTGCAATTTTGAACCCAATCCAGAAGACTAGGGACATCCTAGATCAAGTATTGAGAGGAATTTGCATTCGTGGAGGACTTTTTGATTTTACTTACCCGCATTTGAGTTACATGGCAAAGGAAACCGAGAAAACCTCCAACAGTTATCCTGACAGCAAGGCGACTCGGATACACCTGAGGTTATTTTATGTTAGCACTGTGGCTGGTGCGAGCCGGGGATTGAATTCGTACCCATCAACCATCCGAATCCATGTGGGAATACCATATGGGATTCGAACCCGGGAACCTCATTGGGAGGGAAGGCTCTATCTCCTGAGCCTGCCCATGAAGAGCGGCAGCCGCATATCTGCATGGTTTGTGGTTGAATGATTAGACCCCCCTAATGGTAATTTTACTTTTTGTGTATTTCTCCATATATCTCGAGAAATTTCTAAAACTTATCAAAAAACTTTTGCAAATAAATATAAATTCAATTTATCATAAGATAATTTCCTTTAAAAATAGTTTTCAATAATTATTATTTTTATATAACACTAAAACAACTGGACATCTAAAACCGCCATTCGGGGCAATTTGACTCTCATACAAAATTGATGTTATTTCAAAGTAAATTATTTTTAAATGCTAAATATTGTCGAAAATACAACATGAAAGAGTTTTTAGAGATTTAAAAAGGTTTTTCCTTCCTTTATTAATTATTATGCATTATTGTATTACATATTATTCTTTCGCAAGAGCTCAAGTTGTATGGAAATAAACAAACGGACTGAATATAAACAATGTACATTAGCACGCAACTAGTTTTAAAATGTTAAGTTCCATCACTAGTTATGCATTAGTGTACTAGTTAGGCATATAGCACCTACGATAGTTACAATAAATATAAATACGATAAATTATTTTCCAACATTTCTCATAGCTAGCGTTCGTTTTATTCTGCGTCTTGCGACTTTAAAAGGGATGTTCCTTATATTTTATGAGACAAAATTTTATCAATTAGGGTCTATCATATGCGCAAAGTACTAGTTTAAAGTTTTTCAATAAACACAAGAATTAATTCGCAACGGGTTGGCTAGAGATACAAGCATTAAGAACAGCAATACCATAAACGTTGTTAAAAAGAAATGTAGGACACCTGCAAGTTTCACCTCTTTGTAGAATAATTCCTTGGGATCTAGCCTGTCAAGCCTACTTCACATTTCTTACTATTGTAGTAAGTGATAGTTCTTGCCTTTTACTTTGTGCTATTATTAGCAAACATTTACAAGGATACTATTTAGAATTATGGCATTCTTTTTCTTTTGCAATTACAGGATAAGGTTTCATTTTGCAGTGCAAAATTTGAATGACATGACCAAAAATGACGCATAAAAATTAGAAGGGTATTTTCTCTTGTTCATACGTAGTATCACTGTAATCTAGAGTTTGCTTTTTTTTTTTTTTTTTTTTTTTTTTTTTTTTACGAAAAAAAAATTCCTCTGAAAGGTTTGCTGAGGCAAAAGCTAGTAATTCAGTTGCTCCTGGAGTTTAGGTGTGGTACTATAATTGAATCACTATGCTTTTTTCGGGTCGTAATTCATTGCTCAAGTCGCAATTCACTTACACAAATAAGAATAACTATTCAAAAGCTATATTTCTCAAACTTTATATCAAGGTCGGGATAGCCTGGTTGGTAGGAAACTGGGCCCATGTGCAATAGGTCGTAGGTTGGTTCGATTCCAGACGGTCGAAGACCCTTGTAGTAGATGGTGACTAATGCACGTTAAATCTGTCGATTCACGAAGTCATCCATGTTCCCATAACAAATCATGCATCTGAGGGTATTGATCCAAGAGTTTCCTTGTCTTCTGAATTGGTTCAATATCACAAGGCTACTGAGTTGAACATTAGTAGTCGCAAACCCAAAATTGGGTCGACTGTTCAACGACGGATATAAAACTTTATATCAGTTGAAATCAAAGTTATGCAGCCTGAGCACAATGCAACAAATTTTCATGACAATAATTGTTCCCCAACTATACTATCATGTCCAGGATTATAAAAATATAACGGCTTATAATCAGCATGTACTTTTTTTGACGCAATAACGAAATTGTAATTCAATAGGAATGAAGTAGCTATGTAAACTAAGCTATTTCAATAATCGAACCTAAGATACTATTTCATGAAATCTATTGTCATGACTTTTTTTACTCGGTGGATCCTAATTGCTGCCCTAAAATTTCTCTTCATAATGTTTCCAGTTTTGCAAAATGAAAAACAGACATGAAATTTCAAAAAAGAACGTTTTACATTTTGGGGTCACATTAATCCCTGTTGATTGTTTTAGATATTTCCATATTTATTTATTTTACTAGTAATCGAAAAGACATGAAATTTTTATCTAGTATACTTAGAAACAATTTTGGGAAAGTAAAAAAAAAAATATGATTTTGAAAGCTCACGTGTGTCTATCAAAAATAACTTAAAAATGGCAACAACAAAAAACGATCAAAATAACCCCAACAGCGAATCTAGACTCAATATTAGTCGGAAATGTTTGAAGGTTGAAAGAGCTAATTTTACATTAAAAAAAAATACAAAATTTTAACAAAGTTGGTTGCTTAACTTTCAAAAAATCAAATTTGAAATATATGAGTTTTTTTTTCTTCAGATAATTTGATAATTAAGAAACTGACTGATTACGCTCAAATTTTGAATTTGCAATTTAACAATTACATTCTTTAAAATCATGTAAAAAATTGTATGCTTTGTAATTCAAAAGTTTTTAACTTTTGTTAAATAAAATATTAAAAAGAAATAAATTATTGAAAATTACATTGTACATGAAATTATCTTTTGACAAACTATTTTATATTTATTTTCGAAAATGCTTCGATTTGGGAAGAACATTCTCCATATATATTGAGAAACGTAAAATTAACATTATCTGTTCCGAACTTTCGACCGCTTTCTTGACCAAACTATCTTGACCATATTTTCTGTAATGCTGCTGCTGCTGCTCCTCTTATTTTGAGGGTCAAGTATTCGAATTCATCGAAAAAATGGTATTTTTGTTACGAGAAAGTAGGTTTTTGTATCTGTTTTCAAAACTTAAAATTTTAGAAGCACTAATTGATAAGCATATTTGAGATTTTACACTCAAACCCTTAAGATTGAGATTTATTAATGGAAAATCCCATTATTAGTTCAAGAGATATTCGTCGTGTTCTGCTTTTATTTTGAGTGCTCTACATATTATGAAAATGTTTTATTTATTTTTGGTTAAATTAACACTAAAGGTAAGGTTTTTTTTAAAAAAAAAGGTTGCTTTATACATTTAACATAAAGCACATACGACTTTTAAAAATTTCACAGATTTAAAATTTTAAAATTTCAATAATTAAAAAATAATATTTTTCTCGTTCAAATTGTTAAAATAATTTAAGAAATAACAAATACATTTCAAAATAGCTTTTGTTAAAAGCCTTTTTAATAAACACAATTCACTTTGACGTAAAATGCACCTTAATTTAAAGTTTAATCTGCATCAATGTATTTTATATAAAAATTAAGTTTTAGTGAAACATTTTATAAATATTTAAGTAGACTAGATTTATTTTAAAATTGTATTACATTAAAAAAGGTTTTCTGTGTAACAGGAATAAATCTTAAATTCAGTAAATAAATAAAATCTGAAATATTTTCTAACCCTGAAGAATATCATATTTGGGTATCAAAGCATCAAATAAATTAAATCCCATATTTTTTTAATGCACATAATTGTCTTTAATTTAAATAAATAATTTGTTGATGTTCATGTCAATACACGTGATTAAAATTCTAATTAAATTAATGTAGCTAGTAAATCATATTAGCATAAATAGCTTCCATAAAGCTTGAAAGATATGAATAAAAAAAATTTTGAAATGTTCTAAGAACACGAATTAATAAGTTGCTTAAGAGAAATATGTTTTTTTGTGTAACGCATACAACTTAGCCGTAAGCATCATGTCTTAACCAAGGGAATTTGTTTCGCCGCGGCTTAATATATTCACCGCTTATTCTGAATTAATATGGAAAATTGGGAATAAAAGGCTAATTAAAAGAGTTTACGAAAAAATAATTAATCTGCGTTCCTCCATATTTTCCCCAAGACAAGTACTGTTAATAAAATTAGTTGCATCTATAGATATTTTCCAATCTTGGATTTGCTTATTAACTCAGGCATTAATTTTAACTGTCAAAGTTTTACTGTCATGACCAATAAAGTTAAAACTATCCTCAAAGGAGAAAAAGAGCTTAAAGGTAGAGCAATTATTTCCTTTTTAGAAGAACAACTGTTATCATAATTTTAACTATACCAGCGTTTAGGAATTATTTTTAATGATTCTATTAATTTAATGCTACGCCAAGTTGAGAAAAAAAAATCACATTTTTTACATATATCCCACCCTTGCAAGAAAAGTGACACAAGTAAAAAAACAGCAATTTTGATGTTATGTCAATAAAAAATATGTATATGAAGTACTCCATCAAGCTCAAAAAGTGTTACATCTCTAACTCAAAATTCATCCAGCTCTGAGGGCAGTTGCGTCTAATTCAAAATAATGTTAAAAGTATTATTTAAGTTGATTTTTCTTCAATGCTGTATTTTAGAGTTATGACACTTCTCTTGCCGGGATATGATATATATGTATACTTAAATTATTACTTAAGACAACTTAACAAATTGAATAATAACTCTTGTGTTGCCAATCGATCGAGAAATAACTAAGTTTATGGTGCCACATAAGAGAAATATATATATAGATTTTACAAGATCTAACAATACCTCTAGGGGTACTGGATTGGAGGTCGATCGTTCTCTGATTCAGGTAAAAATTACGATCGGTGGATGAATGAATGGATGTATGAATGGGTCCGCCCTATAAACGGGTGCGACATATGGTGTGGCAGAAGTCGAATTCTTGGCCATAGATGGCGCCACTGAAAAAAAGAAACCCACACTCTGCCTTAAATTTGCTCAGTTTCACCAAGCAGGCTTGCCCGTGTGGCAAGTACATTAGAAACAACAACAACAAGATCTAACAACAAATTTAATCGCCACAAAAATCCTTTTTTTTTAGTTTATTAAACTTTTATAACTTCTGAATATGAATTTCGAGTATTTATTTCCAAAAACTTTGTTCGTCGGACACTTTTTTTGAAGTCCTAGTCATTTAACGTAAAAGCAATTTCAAATACAGTTCGCTTACACTATTATTTTAATTTTTGTTTGACACAGTTTAATCAAACTGATTTTTACCTATTTGCAATCTTAAAAACCCAATACAGTGCAACCTCACTAATGCGAAACCGCTTAACGCGAAATATCGCTTTACACGAAATACATGTTTGGTCCCATGGGTTAACAATCAATTACTGCTGTAGTTTACATGTTCAACATGAAATTTTCAAGCTAATTATAGCTTAACGTGAAAGGAAACTGGACATTGCACAGATAAAAAGCATGTGAATAAAATCCCAATGATTCATTTTTATTTTCTTCCGTTGTTAGAAGTAGCAGATGGGCAAATAATAATAGTTAACATAAAATAGTTTAATAAAGTAGTTAAAACTTTTAATCCTATTTTAATTTGTTTTGCTCATAATAGTATTGTTTACCATGCATTAATGTATCACATAACGTGTTAAATTGTTTTCCTGATTATCGGATAAGACACAACTCGGTTAACATCAAATAATTATATAGTCCCACTGATTTCTCGTCATCCAGGTTCGACTGTTTTAACATTAAGTTAAATAAAATTTAAGTTTTGGCTTGTAGAGAAATCTGCCAAATACAAAATAATAAAAAAAATAATTAATAACATTCTCCCATACGTGCTCATGGTAATGGTTTTGCTTTGTTTCCTTATACTGTCTTATAAAAAACAATGTTTTGTCGTGTCTTAAACCGAAGAATTTTTTCTCCAATCTCAGTGTTGCAAAAATTCACATTTTCCTGAAAACTTAATAAAATTCAGTTTACTTTATTCCTCTATTTATTTATTTTTTAAATTAAATATTAAAATCTAAGGTATATTTTTCTTTATTAAAGATGTATTTTTTCATTCCAAATGAATGAAAAAATAATTATTTTCAAGCACTTGTTTTTAGATACATTAAAAAAGTGATGTCATCAATTTTTTTTAAATAAAACTTTAAAATTTCTCATCGAAAATTTTTTTAATTCTGTGTGCGTTCCTAGTAAACTTATTAGGTAAGAAAAAGAAAGAGAGCCCAAACTTTTTAAACCTTGATAATAACTATAAAGGAGTCTAACAGAATCATGACGTTTTAAAGAATTTGAGATGTTACCCAAACACAACTAGCATCTTTGAATATTGTAAGCATTAGATTTTTTAACATTCATCGATATTTTAATAAAAATTTAAGAGTACTCTCTCATTTATATTAAAAGAATTTTAGAATATCAAGAGTACACTTTTTTGTAGCACTACTTGATTATGCTACTTTAGTTGACATAAAAATAAAGATTTATAAGTGAAAGAAACTTTGTCTGCGAATAAAGAAAATTTAAAAATATACGTGTTCTTAATTCACAGTCTATAGACGGAATGTCTAGTTACAATATAACGCGGATTTAAATTTTGTTATCTGAAGTAGCTGATATATTAACTACACAAAAAGATCGATGAGTAACGGACTAAAATAAATAAATAAACAGACCACCCTGAATAACTTATGATCGAATAATCGGATCTTCATGTTTTAGTAATCAATCTTAATGGTTCGAGGGGTGATCTCAATTATTTTAATTAATTAGTGAAGACGATATTTAAAGTTGCAAAATCAGACACAAAAGCGAACTTTATATGCATTAAGATATGTTTTTTCTACGATGGATTTGGATTACTGACCCCCAAACTATAGGGAATTTTAAAAAAAGTCGTACTTTTAAAATTTATTTCTCAGGAACTATTCGACCGATTTTGCTCAATTTTGTATTTTGCCATGAAAAATTACGTTCCCTAAAGCGATGTAAGAAATTGTATACTCTACAATTCAAACCTTTTCAATGATTATTAAATAAAATTATGAAAAATTATAAATATTTACTAAAAGGGATATTCAGGATTTAAATATTATCAGGAAAAATTATAAATATTTATTATTCTGAAATGGAATTATCTTGCATGAAATTATCTAAATATTTTTCAATGCACTTAAAAAGTTCTCAAGCTATCGTGAAATAAGCAAAAAGTAAAATTAACATGAAGGGGTCCAAACTTTGGATCGATCTCCTGACCAAACCATAGGGACCATATTTGAGACATTGTGGTGGTTTCAGGAGACAGAAATCGGAATCCATCATAAAAAAAGGTATGTTTGTTCAGAGATGGAACGTTTTTGTGTCTGTTTTCGTAACTTTAAAAATCGTCTGCACTAGTTATTTAACTTATTTGAACGCACCCTCTTAAACCATTAAGATAGAATCTTGAAAATCCAGTTGTTAGATCAAGAGTTATTGAGGAAGGGTCCTTTTTTTGCTCACTGTACAAATTTTAATCTTCATTTTCTCAAATGTCTTAAACCAAAATTTTTTAAAAAATAAGTGTTTTTATAATACAACGTTTAGAACGCATTTTTTAAATTATCCTTTATTTACAGCAGTCATAAATTGAAAAAAAATTAACAAATTCGATTATTTTATAATTTGGACTATATGACTATAATTTATGTTGAATGCAGGATTTTTCTACAGCTAAATAAGTTGCTATTTCTACTATTTGATTGAAAGTACTCTTTCTTGCATAATTTAAACAAATTATTTCAATAAAATAGTTAGAATGATAGTATTTTACTAAAATATTTTGATAGAGTTGAAACTAAAATATTTGAATAATTACTTCACTGGTTCATACATGACACTGCGTGTCCTGCGTCGCGTTCGACACATTACGCTGTAACATTTACATTTTTACGAAAATCAATTCTATATTTTGGTACAGTAAGCTAAATAGAAAATAACTATTAAAAAATGCAATTTTTTTTCACTTTTTTTAAAATTTTACTGAGTTGTTTCCCCTTGAAGTATAAAGTAGCGATATCAAACGGACATTTAAATTACTCTTTAACAGTTTAAATTATAAGAAATAGGCTTGAATTCATTAGAATATTGAGTAATAATAAAGATCCACTGCGCAAAATTTATTGGTGAACATTAAAATATAATAAATTAAAATTTATTGCCCTTGCTGAAAGGGAAATGTATAGGAATAATTGAAATTAAGGGTTTACGGATATGAAATAAAGTGAAAAAAAAGTTTTTTAAGTGGTACTAAAAGTGGCAATATATATATATGGATTGATCAGCATATTATATAAATATAAAATTTCAACAATCACTAACGGCGGATAGCATATAATTTAAATATAAGTGTTGCAATAATAATAAATCATGAATGATTGTTCAAGACCATTGTTTAAAACGTATGTAATGAGTGTTTCAATAATGTCGGTATTAAAAAGTATTCTTAGCGAGGAATATAATTGTCAACAATACTATCAAAGAAGTACAAAGAAATTCTTAAAAGAATCATTCTTATCTTTGAATAAGTATTGAAAGGTGAAGCTTTGAAAATGAATCGCCTTATGAATGCAATTTGCATATCAGGATGGTTTACGTTCTTTCTCAGAAAGAAAAAAACTGTGCCTGAGCTGCTTCCTGCAGCTGGTATGATTGAAGAGACCCACGGGTCTCAATTGCAGGAGATTGGCATAACATCTGGCCATGGTGACCAAAGGTCGTTGTGTGATTTTGTGGTAAAAGACCCTCCGCGTATTGTGTCCACATTTGTGGAGTCACAAGAACCGGAGTGGTACAGGAATGACTGGGAAGAATCAGGAATCAAACGATCTTACAGTGGTGATGATAGTTTGATACATCCACCAAATATAGATGGTTGCACTAATGCACCACTGAAAGCTGAAATCAAACTGAGCAGTGAGTAGTCATTATTTTTTTTAATAAATATTTTCATAACAAACATGAATTTAGAAATAACTTCCACTCGCCTTAACATGCAGCGTAGAAGAAGAAAATCGGAACACCTAGAATATGTTTTAATCTAACGATTTCCAAGTTCTGAAACTCAATCTTAATGGTTCACGGTGGTTACCTTAAATATTCAAATTATTAAGTGCTAATGGTATTTCTGTTACGAAATTCAACACCAATCTTATTTTCTCTGGATGAGCATACCTTTCGTTTGATGAATTCATAGACTTGACCCTCAACATATGGAGTGCAGTTGCAATCTGGCCCTAATAATTTGGTCCAGAGAGTTTGGGCCCCTTAATTTTATTTTTTGTGTAATTTGCCAGAATTTTTTTGTGTAATCTCCAGAATTTTTTAAGAGAATCGAAAAAGTTTTGCACGCAATTATAAATTAAGTTATTATAATTTAAATATAGGTTTTTCTATAATACGTTACACAAAATGGATAAAACTAATGATATTTAGTTTATCCAAATATAATTCCCCAAATATAATTCCATGCAAAAAATAATTATTAATAGCGTTTTAATATTTCTATAAAATTGCTTAATAATGAAACTTTAAATTTCAAATTACAAAATGTGAGTGAAATTGGTCAAATAGTTCTTGAGAATTCAAAATTTTAAAAATGCGGCCTCTTTAAATTTTAACAACTCAAATACTTTTCAACCGAATGAGCTCGAATTTTATATTTAGACCTTTAACCTTTCCATTCCTTTTCCCTTTTTTTATCCTTTTGCTCCTTCTGTAAAATTTTGTAAATTTTCTATGCCTGACAATTCAAATTTTTTCGACCTTAATTCTAGTACATCGCCTTCTTATGATCTATTGGTAACAAACAAATAGGGGGAATATAAAACAGTTGGTACTTAATTCAAAGATGGCGACAGGTATGGATTTGAAGAAATTTGCGAGGGCGTGTCAGAACCAATCTCTAGAAACTTAAAATAAGATTTACTTGTTATGATTGAAAGTGGCATTGGAAACCACGAAAAAATAAATAAAGAGCAAAAGAGTTTCCAAGGTGGTACTAAAGTTTTTGGGTATATCGCCTTCTTACGAACTGAAGAACTGTTGGTAACAACCTACTGGTGGGAAGATTAAGCAACTGGTACTAAATTAGAAAATGGCGACAGGTATAGTTGTGAGGAAATTTGTGAGAACCAATCTCTAGAAAATTAAAATAAGATTTACTTGTTTGTGATTGAAAGTGACATTGGAAACCGCGAAGAAAGAAATAAAGTGCAAAAGAGTTATCAAGGTGGTACTAAAGTTTTCGGGTTTATCTCCATCTAATGAACTGAAGAACTGTTGGTAACAACCAAGAGGGAAGATAAAAACAACTGGAACTTATGTGGAAATTGGTGGCGGGTCTAGTTTTATATAAATTTTATTTAAAAAAATTATGTAAATTTTTTTTCTTGCAATTCAAATGTTTTCCACTATTAATAAATACAATTACAAAATATAATACATACTCCCGAAAGAGATCATTAAATGCCGAACACAGAAGTGTTTTACATCAGGTTACTGTGACACACATGAAACTCAAATTTTATTTTCAGGAAATCAGTTCTGAAAATAAGTAGCCAAACTTACCGTTCCTCTTTACATGTTTAACAGTTTAGTTCTTCCAAGCATATTGTTCTTTTATTATACCAATAACTTATGGCTAATATTTAATTTTAAACTAAGCATAAAAAAATTAAAAGCAGTTTTTTAAGTATCATTTTTAACTATGATACTGTGATAAATGTGATATTTGGTGATAAAACGTAACTTATTAGTCAACAATTATACACCAATTAACAACCGTGATAAATGGAAACTTTCTTTTCAATAATAGTTTTTCGAATTGAGGTATTTTAAGATTTAGGGGAAAAAATTAACAAATATATTTTTTTTAAGATGTATATGTTCCAAAATTTCACGCAATTAATTACATCATTCTGATCTGAGGTGAAAGTTGCACCCAAAAACGTGAAGAGTAGTAATAAAACTACTTAGCGTTTTAAATTCACTTTAATATCAAGAGATGGGTTGGACAATTTTAAATACATTACTTTTAAATATCAAATGGGTTTTCCACAGATGGGAAAAAGTAAAAACATTTTGTTTCCCTAATCGTTCCTTACCATTTTTACCGGTTGCGACAGCCCTGTTTAATTTATTTATCTCTGAAAACTTATAAGGACAACATGCATTTAAGTGGAATTGTTCACTTTATATCTCTTTGTTTCAGAAAAATAAAACGTTCCACTTGGACAGGTCTCAACCACAAAATACATAGTTTTTTTTCAATTAATGAAAACAAAAGTCATATATGAGTTTTAGTAATCAATGCGATAAAAAAAAAGAGATAAATCTTGCTATTTATCCCTTAAAAAAGTATCTTATGCTGTAAAATATAATTAAAATATTTACGCGAGAAATGTTTTTCCCAGAAAAAAATTTAATGTTATTCTAATAATAACATTAAGAGATCCAACGTTTTTTTCACCCACATTCTGGTTTGAAATAAATCCAATCCTTTCAGATTTGTTACATGCAACAAAACATAGTCTTCTTATTTCATTCATTTTGTATTGCTCTTCAAAACTGGAAACATTATTCGTAGACACCCTGCGTTAGTAATAATGGTATTTAAGTACTGTATTTAGTATTTTAACTCTTTTCCAGATGTCATTCCTGGTTCAAGTGTGAAACTCTACAGAAAGGGAAAGAGAGTGAAAAAGTTCGAAGTTGCTGTCTCTAATGATACTGTCACCATCACATTTAAAAAACATAAACTGAGTGACAGTGGAATTTACCATCTTGCTTTATGCCACAACAACAACGAGGACAGCGTATTGTTGAATTTATCTTTCGGCAGTGAGTTTTGGACTTTAAATTTTTTTAAATTTAAATTTTAATTGATTATTATTAATATTTCATTACTTATGAGGTAGTTTAATGTTTTACACATTGAATTTTATTTACACAGCTAATTACTACAAAAATAATAGCTGTCATATGCTTAGTTTTTAAACTAGTTTCAGTTAGTATAAACTATAATAATATATATTAATAATTCTGGAATATTTTTACTGCGTTTTTATTTACTTGCTTTCATAACCTCGCAATGGAATCGTGCACCTAAAATCGTTTTCAGATCACTACAAATAAAACTTATCGCAATATTATCGACAAAAGAAATTTTTTTTTGCAATTCACATTTCCGAATTTTTCCACATTGCTAAAGCAATAAAATTTGAGATACAGCTATGTGCTGGAAGACAGTTTAAATTGTAATTGTTTTCTTTCTTTTCTTTTTTTTTACCGCCATTAACAAAATTTATCGCAATATTATACAAACAAGAATCCATCTGTTTTCTATGAACTAGAACATCCAAATTTGTATTGAAGATCTGCACTAGAGGACAATACAAATTGCAATTATTTCCTGACCGCCACAAAGAAAGTGTATCGCGATATTATCGACAAAGAGAATGTGTCCTCAGTTTAAATTCTGATCAACTGCCGAATATTAAAGTATGAATGTCAACTATCTGTACCTTAGAACAATACAGGTTAGCTGATGACGTCCAATAAATTGTGCAAGTTAGCATATTAAGTTAGCTAAATTATTTCTAAGCAAGTTAGCTTAGTGATAGAATTTATATTTCTTTGATCACCAATTGGAATTTGCCAACTAACAAACACAAAACTAAAAGAAATATAATAAAAATAAAACAAATTTCGAGAAAATGCTTTTTTTAATCTATTTTGGTTTCATTAAAATGGAAAATCTAATAAATATATCTCCTCAATAAATTCCCCTCACGTATTTCATAAGTGATGCACTCTACGTTTTTCTTTGTCAGTGTGACTAAAATAGAATTATTTTAATCTTTTCAGATCCCTTGAAAAATGTCGTTTTAAAATTTTTATTTTATTTATTCTTTATTAGGTAAATAAAAATTGTTAAAAGTGATGATCCAGAACTAATGAACATGACGTTTCAGAACATAAATTATTAGCATAATTTATATCGTAAAAAGGGAGAACATCTTAGAAAAACATGTATATTTTTATTTGTTTGCGTACAATATCAAATTACATTGATTGCACGCAACAAAAAAGTCATGCAATACCATATCATTTAAAAAAAAATAATTGTAAATTCGAAATTACAATTGAAAAAGCATTTATCAGCTTTCACTTGCTCAAACATTCCTTATAAGTTTTTTGTGATAAAAAGAAATTTGATTTTAAAAGGCGAATTTAAATTCACTCCATTTCGATTAAAATAAATTCCTCATTAATTCGTTTATGCTTTTCGCATATTTGCTAGAGATTATGATGTGATTTTCGGAGTTTAATTACTTTAAAGCATAAGAGATTTCTTTGCGCTGATTAAACGTTACTAATCGTTGCATATTGTATCATACCCAAAATAATACCCTGAAAAAGATCTATTAAAAAAATAAAGAATTTTTTGCCTAAATCCTAAAATAACACTTAAGGAACACTGAATAACACTTATATATACAATTACTAATCACTTGATTTTTGAAATAATAACCAAGATGTATCACTAGATATACCCTTGACGGTCTTTTGTTTTTCTTTTTTCTTAGGAATGATCAAAAAGAAGATCGATTTCTATTCGCATTTGCCAAAACCAAAAGGTGAAAAATATTGGAACTTTTTTGAGAATAAGGGCGAATTTTACGGATATCAAAAAAGATTCAACCTTTAGGTTGCAAATGAGGGCTTGCCAATGACAGGTAAATTTGAAATATGTTTAAGTTTACATACAAGTTAAGTTAGATTGTAAGTTTAATCAGTCTCATTTTAATTTTTACTATAAAATAGGTAATTCCTTTGTAACTGTCTTTTATTAAGAGCGAAAAAAAACTATAATTGAAACCTTACCTAAGAAACTTTATTCAGCAATAAAACAGAATGGAAATTGTAATTAACTTCTAACGGCAAACTTCCAAACCAAATAAACTTTTTTTTTACTGCAATCTATACCGATAGTATGGAAATGGCTATCCAATGAAAATGTATTGATGACTAGGCAGACAAATTACACAAATGCCCCTTCATAACTTTATCTGTTTTAATGAATTAAAATATCACATAATTTTGTTTTTCGGGAATCACTAATATCATAAAATGCAGCTGCGATGCCTCAGGGGATAGAACGTTCGCCTTCCATTGAGTTGAACCGGGTGCGAATCCCAACAATGGCTGGTTGATACGAATTCCGCATCCGGCTTGCACCGACCACAGAGCTGACGTAAAATATCCTCAGTGGTAGACGGATCATGGGTTTGAGTCCCCTTGCAGCCAGGCTATCCGCTGAAGATTTTCGTGGTTTTTCCTCTCTAGGAAACGCAAATGTCAGTTCCATCAAAAAGTCCTCCACGAAGGTAAATTTTTTCCAGTACTTGATCCAGGAGTTCCCTTGTCTTCTGGATTGGGTTCAAAATTACAAGGATACGGCATTAAACACTAGTAGTCGTGTAAACACAAAAATTAGATCGGCTGTTCGACGACGGTTATAAAATAAAATGAAATATCCAAAAATTGTCTCCGTTAATAACAATTTCAATACAAAATAGGTTAATGTGACAATCTCTTTCATAACAACAATATCATTGAAACAGCATATTAAGGAAGTCATACCCATTTTTAATTAAAGATTGGACAATTCTTTTGTCCAATGACTCATTATATAAATTACATCTTAAATGCTTGCACAACATTTTTGAAAGATTTAAATTTACTTATTGAATGCCAACCTCTTTTATTGCGAATAAGAAGCTGGCTTCTCTGATTCGCGGATCTGTAAATTTGATTTTAGTTTTCATATCAGCTAAAACTGAATCATCCATTTTCAAGAAAAAACAATCGAGGAAATCAACGCGGAGAAAAAGGTGGTGATAATTGTCTAACTGATATCAGCACTTCTGATTCCTGATAGCTCAATGGCTGATGGAATTATTCAAACTCCAAGTATTAGGAGTGCTGATGAGCCATTAAAGGCTTTAAAAGTTCGATCCCATGATACAATGGGGTCAAGATTTGATGGAGTTTTGAACAGGTTAGAACGTTCTTAACCATTCTTTGCTTTTTCACTTATTTTTTACAAACCGGTCAACATACACAGACTAGAAAAAAGTATAGTTAATTATTGTTGTAAATATTACTTAAGTTACTCTGCAATAAAAATTATTAATTAATTCTTTATTTTTTTTTACAGTCTAAGAAGACTTGCAGTCTGAGAAGACATTTGTATATATATTGATGATTTATATTATTATTTATTCTTATTTATTCATATATATCCTGAGTTGCACTGTGCGCCCAAAATTTCTTGTACATAATAAAACCCTTTCGGCCAATTGATTTTGTTTTCCTTATATGTTGATGTGATTTGTTTTTATTACTTTAATAGTTTATCAATAAAAGTAATTCATGTTTCTTCCTCAAAGAGGGGTCGTATAATGTACCTGGAAAAAATTAAAAAGTGGCAGTAATATTCATATAATTTTTCTTATATTATTATGTTTGAAGCTACCAGAATATTTTATTTTCTTCAAGTAAATATATATAAATCCGAAGGTGGCGGATCTGCAATTTTGATTCGACAGTCAAAACTAATATCAAGAAGTTTTCAGCTTCTTTATAACAAAATTGATACCAGTTATTTATTTTTTTCCAGGTGAGTACGAACCCTTTCAAATAATATAACCTTTACAAAGCCTAAAACAGATGGAAATGGAATTTTGGCTTAAAATGCTATTGTAGTTTTATATTAATTTTCATAACTCAGTACCTGCGTTTTTTAATCCTAATAATATGTGTGTTACAGAAATACACACATTTTGAAGAAGATGATATGTAATTGTTTCTGTGAATGACCGAAATTTGTGGCTTCTACCGCTGAATGTTGACAATCACACAGTCGCTTTGGTAAATGTCCGAAATATATACTAGGTCTAATTATGTACCACTGCCCGGTATACCCTACACTGATGATTTTTTAAGGTTCAGTGCCACTTCCCAGTACACCCAACACTGATGTTTCTCCTAATTTATCGTCAGCGGATATTAAAATGCCGAAAAAATATAATAATATTAACGAATAAATTAATATCAATCGGATGTAACAAATATTTCGGAAATTCACCAAAACGGCTATGTGATTATTGGCATTCACCGTTGAAAGTCGGTATTCTCTTGATTTTAGTTATTTACGGCAACACATCGCACCCCGGCAAGAAAAGTGACGCAAATCAAAAAACAGCAATTTTGTGGTTAAGTCAATAAAAAATATGTATATGAACTGCCAGCTCAAAAAGTGTTACATCTCGCAATTTACCCAGCTCTGAGAGCAATTGTGTCAGTGATGAGTCTAATTCAGAATAAGAGTTATCGTATTCGTTAAGTTAATTTTTCTCAAATGCCGCATTTTAGAGTTATGACGCTTTCCTTGCCGAGGTGCGATATGTTACCGTAAATAACTAAAATCCGTTTTTAAGCGTAATTGCTTGAAAGTATTCGAATTGTTATAAGCTTCCGTAATTTCTTGCTCATACTACGAAGGCTGAGAAAGATAGGAAATGTTGAAGTTTATTATTTATTTTTTTGAATAATAATATTTACCTGCATTGTGCCAAGATTATCTTCAAAATGAATTCCATCATTATTCCAGACTCAACATCCCAGTGTGGGCCAAGGCCTTCATATGAATTCGGCGTCTAGCCATAAAAATCTGCTTTAAAGTGCAGCTGTTATTCCTCCGAATAACAAGTAAATAATGAATTTCAAGTAAAACTAATTTGTTGCTGAATCGAAATCAGATGATCTATAAATTTGAAGGAGAGCGCTACTTTTCCATTGAATAAAGCAGGAAAGTCAGAAAACGCGGGGTCTGAACAATCCTAGGATTCAGTATTTATTGAGATGGCCCAAATTATAGGACAAGAACATAATCCACCTGAACAAGTGGAACAAAACCTATTCCTTTTATCCCATCTATAGTACTGGATTTGTCTAGATCAGGGGTTTCCAACTTACATGAGGCCGGGGGCCACAATTAAAAACACAAATCAAATGGCGGGCCGCAACTTTGTCAAAATTTTATGTAGGGCTCTCGTATGTTTGAAGAAACATTGAATATTACTGTCAGGTTTTTACCAAGTTGTACAAAACAAAAGTATTGAATTACAAATTAAAATAAAAAGTAGTTTTTTTTTTACAAAAAATTTTATTGTTATTAATAATATTTTTAAAAATATTAAATAAATAATAAAATTTCGGGCTACAGTAACTTTAATGTTCCCCTATGTATTAAACAGTTAATGTGCAACTGACATCTAATTGTTAAAATATAAAACTTTGAAAAGGTTGGTATTAAAACTAACATAGTAGCACACAAAATGTTCACTGAGAAAATTGAGGTTTGCCTGCAGCAACCACCAGAGAATAGATATTTACATTTAAAATGTACAAATGTGTGTGTAAATATTTTCGTCCTAAATGAGTGGTTTCAAAAATTTAAATTCGAGAATTTCTGATATGCACATGCTAAATTATGTTCACAAAATACAAAAAAATTAAATAAAAAAGAGCAACATACACAATTATTTTTGTATTTGAATAAATATTTTCTTGGATGCAAAACCTGAGAAATAATTTTTTTTGCACCGTTGGTATGCTAGATTTCACAGAAACGAAGAAATTAGGTTTTTATTAACGAGAAAAGTATTTTAAACCCATGTAGATATTTTTACGAAAATTTTCTGCAAAAAGTGACAACTAATATATTTTAGTTCGCCGCCCACAAAAAAAGGCTCTGCTGTTTGGACACCCCTGGTCTAGATGACAATAAGTCTAGATCTATTAAAAATATTCTGGCTAAATAACTTATCACTTTAATATGTGCTGCTTCCTCAATTTTCAAGCTGAAGAATTTTAAGTTTTGTTTGATTTGCTCATTAAGAGATCTATGTCTATCCTGCTTAGTTTAAATCGGGAGAGTTGGCAATTTGTTGAATTATCAATTCTTTGCTTTCCCTATTTTTCTTCACTATGCACTTCAATTTTTGTCATCACTTTTGACATTTTCCTTGGTCTATGTCCTCATTATGTTAACACTTTTATTCCACTATCAATTAAAATATTAAATAGAAGCGTAAGGATGTATAAGTTCTTTTGAAATGCCAAGCAGACACAATCTACCCAACTCAGGAAAGAATAAATATTTAAAATATTGTTTGAAAAAAAAACACAGTTAGAACAAACTTAACTTTGACTAATAGTTTGCTTTCCCATAAATCTTTGGAAAGATTTCTTTGGTTGGTGCCAAAAATCATTTAATTCCTATGTTTACTAATCATACAAAAACTAAAATTATCATTTTCCCCCATTTTTAAGTATTTTTAAATTATTGATCATTGCAAAAGAGTTTTATACATTTTTTTCATCTTCTTCTGAATTTGTATAGATTCGATTTTCCGAGGTATTCCCTTGTCCTAATCGAAACATTTACCGACCATTACTTTAAATAGTAAGTCTTCTATATCATACTTAAGAAATTACTAATGAAGATAAATCATTTTAATAAATGATATATCAAAATAAATCACTTTTCCAGAGGAGAGGCAGTTTTTCCAACTTCCATTTTCTGATAATGGATACTTAACACTCGAAAGAATTTTCCATGATTTGAACAAATCTAAAAATTCTCAATGGAAAGATTGAATTGACGCTTCACACGTAAACCATTTAACTATTTGAATTAACGCTTGAACTGTTGAAATAATGCTTTAAAAATGTGATAAATGTATGAAACCATTTAAATAAAATTTTGGAAACAGCAGCTACAACTGGAATCTTCAATCCAAGTAAGTCTTTTATGTTGGAAATGAAAATAAAATCAGCAATACGTTCTACCATTATTTGTATGAATGTGCTATGACATCACAAATAATAGAAAGTTTCGTGGAGTGTTTGATTTTCAAAATAAATTAACTGAAATTTAACTCAAAACTCTTTTATCGACAGTTAAGAGAAGGGTAATTCGATCTTTACGAATCGAAACGAGCGTGAGGTGTCATAATGTACTTTCGCTCATTTGCAAGAATAATATTATTTAAATGATTAAATATCCTTTCTCAATATTTTAAACATTATACTTTATTTTCAGCCTTGTTGTACTTATAACAGGCGATAATGATCAAGACTTAATATTTGGATTTTAAATAGGAAATGTACTAATTTATTTCAAATTGAAAAAAAAAAGACTGGTATTTATTTGGAAAATTATAAACAAATTGAAACAAAACTAATTTTCCAATCGCAGAGGGGTAATAACTTTAAAAATTGTTACGCATCTAAGCTTCGAATCTTTATTTCTCATTGGCTCATCCATTATTATTAAACAGTTATATAAAATTTAATAAATCCTTATGTTGGTACAGTGGGTAAAAAATGTTTACGAGTGTTGAAAAACATCATTTTGGACATTTTCCAGTTACCGTGCGTTCGTTATATTCAGAATTCCAAATCCGATTTGAGTATTTTAAGCGTAATATTTTTAAAAGTGAAATTTGCGTAGTTTCACTTTTAAAAAGTTTCAGAGTGCTCGAATAGAAATCTTACTATCACGATCATAGGCAAAACATTACGTTCTATCCTTTAAAATGCTAGGAAGATTTTGGAAAAGTCAAAATTGTGTTATCACCAATTTTATCCAAACTTTAACTATCATGAAACGAAAATAGTTTGTTGAAACAAACAAACAAAAAACTGATATACTTCAATATTTCTCTAGCTAGTTAACTACCTCAATAGTTTTGAAACAAAATTCTTTCAAACAAATACAACACAATATATATTCAAGTAGAAGCTTCTATCATATAATTCCGACAGATAAGGATAAAATATTTCACGCCAAAACTCGTTATCAAGCCCTTTTCTTCCGAACAACTCTCCAGAAAAATCAACCTAAAACATCATATCAAGATCTCTCGGAGTCGCACATCATCCTCTTGTTTTATGGGTCGTTACAGAGAGTTCGAGAGCTGTGGCAATAGAAAAGGTACAAAATATCGGAAATTGCCAAATAAGTAAAAATATAGTCGCCAAGATATTCCAACCCTCAAAGCCATCAACCCGAATACATTGTTTCTTCCCAATAAACTCATAAGTGCGAGCGAAGTGGTTTGGCGATGTTTTCAAGAGTTTTCTTCCCTGCTCTAAAAGTAATTAGAAGAGACGTTTAATTATTGTTCCCAATTAAAATCAAAGACCTTCCGGGTTCCGCCACTAATCACAAAAATACAATTCTTTAGAAAAGGGAAGATTTCGTTTTCTAATGAATGGGAAGTTGTTACTATCCAGCTTCTCTTAATTCCAAGAACGTCGAGATGTTCATTAAAAATCGATGATGAAAGAGAATACTGAATTTGTAATATTTTTGAATGACGTGAGAAAATTACTTACGTAATTATAATCACAATTTTAGATATTCTCTTGAGAGAAGCGATAATCGCCAAGTAAGCAGCATTTTGTAATTTGTCGCCAACATATGCAATTGCGGTGCAAGTTTTAATCACAAAATTAAAGAAGAAAGAAAATATACGAAAGTGTGATTAGCACAAAAGCGTAAATATCTCCAAATGAAATTGGATGTCTTAATATCTTTAAGGTTGTGAAATACATTAAATTTGTGAGCGAAAATTATAATCACATATGATTTTTGAAATATAACTCTCTGCTCGCTTTGCTCACTGACTCCATGATTTTTATAATAACTTTATTGTTGAGTCATAATAAGTCTCAAAGGATAGAGTACCTACGTAAAACATTCTCAATGGTAGACGGATCATGGGTTAAAATCATGTTACCATCAAGTAACCCATAAAGAGTTTCGTAGTCTTCCACTCCATAAAGCGCAAATGCGGGTTAATTGCAACAAAACGTCCTCCACGAATGCTGGTTTGCCTTTAAAATAAATCGGCTTTTTAACGCCGGTAAAAAAATTAAATAAATCTTTATTTCATTTTTGACAATTAACATATGGTTACATCAAAATTGAAAAATAATTTTTTTTTATTGCAATAAAGCAGATATGATTCCGCAAAGCTAATTTCCAATTCTAATTTGAATTTAAGTTAAACCCAATCAATTCGCTACGCTGCCATTGAACAGTTAACAGTTTTGTTCTTCTTATTTCTTATAACAGTTAACAGTTCCTTAAACAGTTTTTTTATTTTTTTAGCTTTTTTTTATCCAGAATATTGATACTTTTTTCATTTTCTAACTTTTAGTTCAGATGTGCAAAAAATATTTAATTTTCATCAGTTAAATACTTGAAAAATAAGGTCAACTTAAAAGGATAATCAGCATACAATTTGGTCAACTTAAAAGGGTAATCAATATTATGGTGAACTTAAAAGAGTAATCAACATAGAATATGGTCAACTTAAAGGGTTAATCAACTTACAACATAGTCAACTTTAAAGGGTACTATATGGTGAATTTAAGATATTTTATTGTTTTAAATGCATAAGTCCCAATTCCTTATCTTCTGTTTAGAATACTAATAATTTTTAGATGCTTAGTAAATTGAGCTAACCAATTTTTATGAATGGTCCAATAATGAAATCCTGTCATCTGTGCAAAATATTTTTTTTCTAAATATTTCGCATAATTTTTTTTATTACACTTGACAATTTTTATCATGTAACATTGGAACAATACATGCATATATTATTAGAAAATTCGATAATTTACATAGCTTATCATATTTTTTTTTCACGAAATAGCTATTACTTCAGATGCAGGACAACTTTTCTGTGTCAATTTCGGAATTCAGAACGTAAAAAAAAACTTCTATTTTTCAGTATCGAACTATATAAAAACAGGAAGAAAAAAAACCTCACAAGAATGTCAGGTATGTAGCGACACATTTCGCATGAATGCCACTTTTGTAAGTATTCTTTTTTATTTTTCCATTTTCGGCATCAATATTTCCCTTCAGTTTTTTTGTCAGAAAATTCCCATCTTGTCTGCAAGCAATCGATTTTCTTTTTCGTTGGAATTTTCAACCATCGATCTACCAATATAGAAAAGCGAAGTGCATCTATTATGTTTCCTTCTTAAAAAACATGAACTGTTTTTAGTTGAAAAGAGCTTTCAACTATGTAATGGGAAGAAAAAAAATAAAGTTGCTCCAAGGAAATTCCACTTACATGCAGCGACTACCTTCTGGGTGAAGTAAGTATTCACCGCGTTTTTCACTGAGTCATTATTAGCTAACAATTTTTTTTTTGTTGTTCTATTTTACTACACTTACATGCATAAAATGCATTTTGCCTGTCTGAGTGACGTAGGAATATGGCTTTATGCATTAAGTTTGACACTAACAACATTCTTGCTCAAAAGAAATTTAGGCTTTATTTATGTTTTATTTTTATGGAACAGCAAAGTAATTTGTATCTGAAACATGCACAATAAAAAAATGTTATTTAGTTATCGATCATGGCAATAAAGATTTTTCCGAATTCAAAATCTATTTCCTTTATGCTTGTATGTATTACTCGAAATATACCTTGAGTTTGTGAGGATTGTACTTTATAAAGGATGTACTTGAAAATAGATTATCTATTTGACCATTATTTGGCGTATTTTTCTCTTTAATTTACCTGCTTATAATGAAGCTATTGATGTTAGAAACAGGCAGAAATGCAATTCAAAAAATTTTTTTTAATGTTGCAATAAATGTGTATTTTTGTAAATTTTTTTTAAACTGTGAATAGATGAAAGGAGAAAAACCAATTACATAAAAAACTTCAATCCATTCCTTTCTTTTACGGATTAGAAACTTTTAATAAAAATCATGTAGGTTTGGCATAAATTTCTCAAAAAGTTTCACAGTTACATTTAGATTTGATCTGATTTCGCTCTCGACCAATCAGAATCCATATATCGTAACTCTCCAATGAAGATAGGTAGTAGAAACTATACTTTAGCTCGGATAGACATTGATAGACAGTGACAATAAAAAATAATACAGTATGCGCAACGTTGGAAAATATTTTGCATTAATATGAAAAGTTTGTGTTTGAAATATTTTTAAATTAACACAAAATCATTTGTTTATAACTAAAAGAAAAAACTGGAATATCTTCGTTAAGGTTCAAACCAATTAACCATTTTTCTCTGTTTTAGAACAGTATCATCAGAACCTCTTGGAAAGAATATTAAAAAAAAATTGCAACTAAATGAACTAACTCAATGCAAAACAAAAATTAAATTATTATAGCGAATTTTCAAAATTCACTTTAAAATCAAAAAAGAAAACGATAAAATTATTCAAGTTAATTTATTATATCAGAGAAGAGCTGTATACGTTAGTCAGTTTGTCAGCCAGTTTTAAAACAATGCTTACCTTTTTTTTTACATGTTCTAGATTAAAATAAAAACCCTTTATTAATTCTATTGCGAATGGTTGCTATCTAATAAAAACCGAAATGATGAATATTTTCCTGAAAACGATTTTTGATAAATTCCTTGCATAATAAAGTTTTGGTGAAAATGCACTCGTAAATTTAAAATCGTTTTCATCTACACATATCAACATTAACTGAAATAGAATTTTACGATTCTGTTCGTAATTAATATTTACGAGAATTTACTTTTAACCTCCAAAAGAAAAATAATCGATGGATGACTTTGCCGGAAATGAGTTTTCCGTTTCCGCACGGTTTCGAATCCCAGTACTTTATTATTTTTAACGGACAAAACAAATTTGAAGCGTCTAAAGACCATAAAGAATGCATTTAATATAAATTTTTCAAATATTTTTTAAATGTTCCTGAAGATCTTTTTGTATGAAGAATACAAAACGAAAAAAAAAACAGGTTGAAATCAAATACATACTGCTGAGTATACGAAACATTTAATTTCCGTTTTTCGCTATTTTTAGAAAGTTCTAATTTTTTCGAAAGATTCCAAAAGTGATTTCATGACACGGATAAAATAATTATTTTAGAGTATATCTCTTTATATTTTGCGCATGAAAAACAAACTTAAAGTTATTCAAGTTCAGATTAAATATCAGTAAAATTAATAATTCAGGTAAGTATGCCGAAATATATACTGAAAAATGCATGAAATTTAAAAGAAATCAGACTATTATTTAATTGAGAAATTAAATGCACCATTTAAAAGAATTTTTATTCTTTCAAAGTTTTTTAATCGAATTCTGTACTTATGCGAATAGTTTTAATAATGCAATGAATAACATCATTGTCGATGAAATTGATATTTATAATTTATAAATTTTAGTGTAATTAACCTTAATTATAATGACTTATTAATTATAATAAGTATTAATTTTGTATTTGAAGTTTAGATATTCGTGACTGATCTTGACTTTTTGCAACTACACAAGACATTTTAATGGGTGATAAACTATATAATATAGCTTATTCTATTTGATAAGGGCGTAAATAAATGTTTTTCTTAGACTGCCGGACGATTTGGATATTTGAAATTTTTTTTATAAACGGCAGGCACTGAACTTTCGTTCTTCGCCTTAGAACATGCCGGAAGTGTTGCTAATTTATCGTTACACATTGGGCACCTGTGAACCAAAGTCACGGAGGTGAGAAACAATACCCACGCAACACTACCACAGATACCCTTTCATAGAACGGGCCACATTCACACATCACACAACCGAGGACAACACGCGGAGAAACATCCATGCCATGAGCGGGATTCGAATCCGTAGCCATTGACTTCGCAGTCAGGCACGTTAACCACTCAGCTGCCTGGCCGACTTTTTTAAATGTGCTAAGTACAACCCTACCAAATTATCAATTCTTTTCCGTTAAAAAAAAGTTTGAGTTAAAATTCCAGAAATTTATATTGAAAGAAATAGAGTATTTATTACTTCTTTTTTTTACGCATCAATTTCCAACAGTCGTTGGGAGATAAAACTATTATTTCCTACTTAGTTTAATAACAATAATTAATAACAAAATAGTTTAAGCTTAGTCTAGTCTTGGTTTTAACATAGTCTAGTCCAAGTTTAAACATAGTCTAGTTTTGTTTTACTGGTCGTCAGTTTTCCAGTATTTTTTTAACAGAGTGAAAGGAATATCTTTTTATGGAGGATTTTTACAACATGGCTATGGTAGGGTTTAAAACAAACTCAGGCCAGAGTTCTATTTAACTATAAAAGTGTCAATTGAGCATTTTATTTGAGATTTCTTTTTCATATCAAGGACTCTCTTGAGTATAAAAGGTTCATTTCACTATTTTTCAACAAAAGCTAGAAATTGTTATTTTCATCGGAAAATTATTAAAGTAGCGATTTATTAGAGTCAAGTGATTTATTAAAGTAGCGATTTATTAGTACAAGCGATTTATTAAAGCAGCGATTGACGAGAGATTTATCCATTTTTATCTTCCATTTCTCGAAGTTCCTTAAAAATATAGTATGCTGTATGTCAGTGTTTCCCAAACTTATGGCTTTTGTGTACCCTTTTTAAATTTTTCGTAACGCTGTGTACCACTAACAAAAAAATGAATGTATTTTTTACTATAAAAAAAATTCCGAAAAAAGTTAAAAATCACAACTGGCTTTTGACACCACTAATTATTAACTCTGCAAAAAATAGCCAATAGAAAAATACGTAATCGTAAATTTCCATGGTTAGCTTTGTTTTTAAATAAAATTCTTTGTAATTTTCGTTTGTTGCAAGATATTTCGCATAAGAACGCGCACCACACTTTGGGAAACACTGCTGTATGTTATCAACAAAATTAATCAAACCAAAATTTTATTTCACATTTAAGGAATTGGAATTCGACACAATGTAATACGCTGATATTATTACAATTTACAATTCAATTCAATATATCTATTCAATTCATTTGAATTGTACGATTTATGCAAAGTGTTTCTCCTTATAAGTTACTTCGTCTTTATACCCGGTTTAAAAACAACTTTTAAACAAAATTTTACTCATACATTACACGTATAGGTTTTGCAATAGGTTTTTGCAAAGCAATTTTAACCACCTATTGCAAATTTCGAATTTTTCCTTAATTGATTGTGTATTTAAGTTGCAACGATTAGAAACTTCTATTAAATGCATAAGCAATTTTAATTAATAAATCAAACATTTCATGAAAGGGAGAAACTTCCATTACATACTTAAAATAATTTTTTTTATTATTTATAATTTTTTTTCTTAGGAATTATATAGGTAGCACTATTTTGTATAGTTCGCACAACACAATACAACTCTCAGAGCTGCACTGAGAAAAAGGACTTGATAATAAAACTAAATATGTTACTTATCTTATTTACATTTGCACTTGAACTTACCCATGTTGGTCTTAAACTTTTTTTTCAGTTTTAGTTTCAACTTTTCTCAAACAGTTACGTAGTAAAGAAGTATTTTGTTTCAATTTTAATTCATCATACGACAAGCATTTACAGTCTTTCAAAATTTGCTGTTTAACACTTTAGAACTCATATATTGCCCAACATTGTTTCAAAGATGTATTACATATGCTGCAAATGCCCTATAGTATAGGATGCATGTCTTTTTTAATAAAATCGTGAATAATTGATCTGGTTTTTTATAAACAATAATGTACAAACCAATAGAATATTTTGAAGATGAAGATAATGAAAATAATAAAAAATATTATAATGACAACCGAAGTTGACGTCGACAAGGGGTACCAGTCAGTTTTATATTTTTCATTATTTTCTTCTTCAAAATGTTGTGTTGGTTCTGTTCTGCTGTATTGCGCAACTTTCCTTTGGAATTGTAGTATTTAACAGCTTTATACGTGATTTTTGATTTATCTTATTAATATATAAGACCAATGGGGAAAGGGAATGAGTGGTGCTGCCAATCTTGGGGGTTTTGAACTAAGTCCCACTTTCATCCCAGCGGTGCTCGCGTTTCAAGCAAAAGATGCTCTTTTCTAAAATAAATCGCAAAGCCAATGGTTGGCAAGCTTGGCTTATTCAAAACAGCAGTCACTTTTAAAATAAAGCAATTTGACAATTATTTTGACCAAGGCTGACCATTTATATATATCAAGACAGAAAAAAAGCAAAAAGTGGCAAAAAAAAAATCATTTCCTTCTAGGAAACGATTCTGCGGATATAAAATTCTAACATAATCGTCACTAGCAAGAACTCATAACTCGAATTAGATCATAAATATTTTTTCAAATTTTCATTTATTGTATATCACTTATTCGTGAAATTGAGTAAAGCTTTGCAAAATCACCTTAACCTTAAAAATAAAACTAGCAACGTTTTGGCTGGAATATGATTTAAACTAAGACCGTTAAAAATATGAGCTACATCTAAAATTTCACATTTTGGAGAAGAACATTTTTACTGGTTATAAGTTTGAAGATAATATTTCCTAATATAAAACCACATAGATAACATGTTAAAATATTTTAAGCTTTTGAACACTGTTTATTTATCTTATGTCTTTAAACTGCAGGCTTAATTATTGAAATGGGATTGCAAATAATACTGGATATAGACTTTTCACAAATAAAAATTTATTTATTTTTTTGCTGCACGAGATTTTTAATAGAGAGTACGAGAATACATAAAGCAAATACAGAAGAATAAAAACAAGACAAATACGTAAGAATAGTACGAACAAACGCTTACTTGAAATAAAAATCCAATAATTAGATAACACAACTGCCTGCGAGACACAACTAAAATAAAATAAACATAAAAACAACGCCCCCTAACCTGCGCTGTATAAGGAAAAAAAAAGAAGTTAAGAAAATAGTGACATCATTAATGATAAGCAGAACCTGGGAAACACAATCAAGACTTGGATTTTCCGTAATAAAATGAAAAAACTAATAATTCTATTTTCTTAATTTTAAAATCAATATTACAAAAAGGAAAACCATCATTTTCTAAATTTTTTTAAAAAGTCACCTATGTTAGAAACGAATGCTTTTGATACTTAAATTATGGAAGCAATAATTATAATATAACTATATAATAATAATTATTAATATAATAATTATTAATATAATTATAACGATAGTAATAATTATAATATTTATAATTATTAATTTAATATTTATAACAATAATTATTAATATAATAATTATAATATTAATTATTATGATAATTAAAATATGCCAGTTAACCTAGTAAATGTTAAGATAGATATGGAGATATTTGTTCGATATTTTATAACGGAATCTTTTAAAATATCCAGACAAAATCGCTTAATCATATGATCTTAGTTTCAAGTTCTTTAAAAAGAAAACACAAATTTCTTTTGTTGTGCTTAGTTTTGGAATACAGATTTTAGCTTCCGATTTAAAAATACTTCTCGCGCATTAACATGAAAAATTGTATGCGCGTATCCAGCTTACTTTTTTCACCTTTTATTAGTTTTTAATTATTTTTTGTTAAAAGTTAAAATTAATTTTGTAGGGAAAAAAGTAATTTGATAAAATTAATCTTATTCAGATAAGAGTTTTCCTTCATAAATTTGAATTTTCTTCCTTTATATAAGAGCAATAAAAGTTAAGGCAGAGCCAGGCAATTCTTCTTTTTCTTTTTTAGAAGAGAGGGATTATTGCTTTAATGAAAAACTGTAAATCCTATTTTAATGAACAGTTTTAACGAAAAAAGAAAAAGTGCACAAAAAAATTTAAAACGAGCAGTTTTCTTAATTTATGCAAATCTTATTTGAATAAACCAAAAAATTTTTACGTAATATTAACAGCGCAAAAGTTATTCAACTATATTGAAGTTAAAGTTTTTTCTAAATCAAACTTTTTTTGCCATAATTATATATGATCGCGAAAGATTGTGATTTTAATTTCGTAACTCTATAAATATAAGAAAAGATATTTTTTCCATTCCAAGTAAGGGAACAAAAAACACAAACACTTAAATTATAATTCACGCATTTATGAACGATTTATGATTTAATTAAAAAGGTTTATTTTTTCCATTTATAAGCTTACAATTTTTTTCAGAACGTAATTGGGGAGATCCTTATATAACAGTCAAAATTAATTTCATTAAAAGATTCAAATTATTTTCCTCTTGTATATTTGGGAACTATTTATTCATTTAAAAAAACAAATAGTGATCATTTAATATTTTTCAAAATTATATTATATGTTTCCATACCAGTTCTCTTCTGTTTCGTCATGGAACATTATTGTTTATTATTATTGAGCCGGGATAGGTAGGGCGCTGGGCCCAAGGCCGTATCCAGGATTTTTTTTCGGGGGGGGGGGGATATGGTAGAAGCAAAGACAGTTTCAGACATGCAAAGTAGGGGGAAAACATTGTAACAAATATTGTTTATTCTGTTGTTTGTAAAAGTTAAACTAGTAATTAAAAAATGTTACATAATATTCAATTAATATTACATAATAATTATAATCAATTTGTAAACAAAGTTCACAAAGACATGCGACGGGGATTTGAAGAAAATTTTTCGATTACTTTTTTAGGACAAACCGGAATATCCCGAAATATGCTTAATAAAGTTAGTTAATAAAAGGTTTGATTCGACAGTTTTTGTTTTTCTTTTTACTGAGAGGCTCAAAGAAAGACTGAAAAGTTTGAATCCCAGAATTTCGGGGGGGGGATTTGTCCCGACGGCCCCCCCCCCTGGCTGGACACATGTCCAAGAGTGCGTGGGTTCGAACTCCGCCGTCCGAAGAATCCCCGTGTAGTAAAAAGGTGACAATGTACTAAATGGTGAAAGTCCTCCATGCTCCCATAACAAATCAATACCTCTGGGGGTACTGAATTGGAAATTGATCGTTTTCTGATTCAGTTCAAAATTACGATCTATGGATATATGAATGGGTCCGCCCTATAAAACGGGCGTGACGTATGGGCGTGGCAGAAATCGAATTCTTGGCCATAGATGGCGCCATTGGAAAACAAGAACAATCGCACCCCTCTGCCGTAACAGGCATAAGCAAACAACTTTTATTATTATTACTTCAACACTTTTATGTTAATTGAAATAAATGTGTGTTTATTTATGAATTATTTTAATAAGCAGTGTTGAACAACGGACTCAGTTTGGATTCAAGATGATCAATCTCAGGAATTTAGGACAAGACTTTTGAAAGAACTTTTAAATCGATGTTACCCGCATTTGTGTTAAATAATTCAAAAAAGCTATGAAAAGCTCTCACAATTGGCTAAAGGGTATTCCGGGATCTTAATAAACATTGTCAGCCATGTATATAAGAATCCTTTTCAAGCTAAAATTTAAATCAAGAATACGCAAAAAAATCTTTTCAATATTGGACAGAATCACAATTCAGGAAAACAGAATTTAAACTTCATAAACCTCGAAACTGTAGTTTACACGTAATTATCCCGTCACAAATATTTAAATTCTTACATTTTATATTTCTAATTTAAAGCCGGCACGAAACCATGCGGGATATAAACAAACTAAATATGCATCGAAGTTGCCAGGTTCACAAAACATAAATATATCTAGATTACAATAAAATACATAATCAAATAATGTATCTAAGTTAAATGAAAGATGCAGACGAGAAAGAATTATATTTCAACTTATTCGATGAGCGATACGGCGTCGTATTTAATTAATTTTACTTGAATTAACATTTAAACTTATGCGGAGAATTTAGCTCAACTTTAACACGCCATTTCCTACCAAGGGCCTGGATAGCCTGGTTGGTAGGGCACTGGGCCCATGCTCAAGATGTCGTGGGTTCGATCCCCGACGGCCGAAGACCCCCCGCGTAGTAAATGGTGACTGATGCACGTTAAATCTATCGTGTCGCAAGTCCTCCATGTTCCTATAACAAATCATAACCTCGGGAGGTACTGATCCAGGAACTCCCTTGTCTTTTGGATTGGGATCAAAATAACAAGGATACGAAGTTGTTGTTGATAATTTACGTCGCACTTGAGCTGCACAATGGGCTATTGGCGACGGTCTGGGAAACATCCCTGAGGATGATCCGAAGACATGTCATCACAATTTCGATCCTCTGTAGAGGCTTCCCGCTTCGGTAGCCCGACGACCTGCGCGCGAAGTCGAGCACTTTACGGAAGCACAGTTTAACGAGGACCTATACCGCACACCCTCGGTCCCTACGCAGACTGATCCAAGTGGTCACCCACCCGCACACTGACCGTAGCCAGTGATGATTGACTTCGGTGATCTGCTGGGAACCGTGTCTTAACGATCAGTCCACCGCGGGACGGATGCGGAGTTGAGCATTCATAGTTGTAAACACAGAATTGGGTCGTCTGTTCAACGATGGTTATAAAATATATAAACGATCAGCTGGAACCGACGTCACAGTTCACGTGTGTGGGTATATTTGCTCTTCTTGAAGTCTAAGTACCCTATTGCAAATCCATTGTAAAAAATTGACTATCATCTATTTAAAAATGCCATTATTTTAAATTATTGTTATTGTGTGTATTTTTACTTCAATTATGATGTGTATTACAATTTAAATAGATGAAAATGTAGACAATAAACAAAATAGTGTTGGATTTTCAGACATAATAACAGTCTAGTTAAAAAAAAAATGCTTTACGATGATTTATTCAAAAGAGTAAGAAATGCGTATTAGCTTCATTAATGGGATATTCTAATTCAGTTCCATGTTCATAAACGTATTGCTTTTAAGATCCTAATAAAGTCTGAAGTTTGACAGATAAAAAAAAAAACTTCCAAAAATGTCACCGATCCTAATTTGTATTAAATCCATACTGGCATACTGAAAGTCAATCTATTTGCAAATTATAATTGAATCCAAGAAGCATTTACTATTTGCAAATATGATTTTCCTCAGCGGCATTTCCATTTTGACATCATTTTTCCCGGGGAGTTATTTTAATTAAATCAAAATAAATATCTACCCATGGAATTCATTTGCTTAAATAAATTAGCATTACCAATTCAGAACTTCTAAAAGAAAACAACTTATAAATATCCAAAATTAAGCTAGTCAATTTAAAAGAGTCATCATTTTACATTTCTTTAAGTGTTCTCATTAGAAAAGATGCTGTTGCATCATTTTAGAAGGCATGCAATGCTTGCTTAAAATTATGCACGCTATTATACATTAACCGAATGAGACTGCATAAATTGTTTGAATATTTTATTACCTATTTGAATTTCGAAGTACTTCAGCAAACAAAAACTTTTTTCCTGCACCATTTGTTACAACAAATACAGGGGAACATATTGTTTGTCGCATTTATGTTAGGGGTGTGAAATTTCCACTCGCCAACAAGCCATTGTGACCAAAATATGTTTACGAGAAAGTTTTGAAATGAAAATTTTTCCGTTTAAATTAAAATACCAGAGCCATGTTCATAATACCATTAAAATACCATGCTCAAGGGATAAAGTGTTCGTCTCCCAATGATTTGACCTAGGTTCAAATCCCAGCTGTGGCTTGGTGATACGAATTGTGCTCCTGGCTCGCACTGATTACATTGCTGACATAAAATATCCAGAGCGGTAGACGGATTGTAGCCTATACTTCCCTTGCAATCGGGCTAACTGTGAGAAGATTTGTGGTATTCCTCTCCATGAAACGAAAATGCGGGTTAATTCCATCATAAAGTTCTCGACGAAAGCTAATTTTTCTCATTGCTTCATCTATGAGTTCTTGTCTTCTGAGTTGGGTTTAAATTTACAAGGTCGGCTGTTCAACGCTGTTTATAAAATTAAAATACCCCATTTCTTTCCCCCAGAATCAGCATTTATGCGCTATAGAACTCAATGACACTCTACGGCAAACGTTTTGATTCGCGGTACATGAAAGTAGGTTCGTGGGGCTTTATTCATTTTTTCATAGCAATAAATTCGTTTCAAATTTCAATTTCTACTCTCATTTATCGTTTTGGTTTCCAAAAAAGTTTGTACTACATCTTCAATAACATCGATATTGTTTTCTTTCCTTTATTAAATAAGTAGTCTCTTAAGTCTTTATAAAACTATGTATTTAAAATAATTATTTTTACACAAAATTATAATGTTCCGTAGGTTAAATTAGCACATTATTTATTAATCAGTAACTAAATTAAGAACTATATTTTACTATCTGTTAACAGTTCTATTTATGCCAAATTATATATTTCATATTGAAAAAAATGGCTTTTCTCAATGAACCACTTGTTAATTAATATGGTATCCAATAGTTTTGTGCCAAGTGCCCCGAATTTCTAAATTAGTCTCTACATACATGAATAATAATAAAATGCCAAAAAAGGTTATGTACAGGGTGCAAAAAGAAACGGACCACCATGAATAACTTTTGATCTAATGATCGGTTCTACACGTTCTAGAATTCAATCCTAATGGCTCATTGATGTGACCTCAAATATGCTAATTAATAAGGGCAGACGATATCTTAAGTTACGAAATCAGACACAAAAACGTACTTTCTCTAATTAAACGTACCTTTTTTTTCTCGACGGATTCAGATTTCTAACCCCCTATATATGGGGGGTAGCCGCATTCTAGAAAATATGGTCCTAATTAAGCAAATTTAAATAAAAAAAATCACAATTATAAAATTCACTTATCTAAAGATAATTAATTACAGAAAATAATCGTTATTAAATATTTATTATTTTATTTAATAATAGTCAAAAATATTGGGTATCAGAAATCTGAATCCGTTGAAAAGAAGGTACGCTTATTCAGAGAATGTACGTTTCTGTGTCTGATTTCGTAACTTAAAATATCGTCTGCACTTATTAATTAGCATATTTGATGTCACCCCCACAAACCATTAAGACTGAGACCTAGAAAGTAAAGATCCGATCAAAAGCTGTTCAGTTTTTATTTTGGGGGGAAGGGGTTTCTGCGCACTGTATATTATATGCACTACTTAGAATACTTTTTGTATAATACTTCCTGTCTTGTACCCTATAAGAATAATGCTTTTGATGGGCTGTGTGTGTGAAATATTTTAGTTTCCAAAATTGCCTTCTAATACAATTTTTTTAGCTACATATCTGCCATCTAGCGAGAAGAATCGTTATCAATTTCTTAAAATTTTATTTGAAATGTTAAGTTATTTTAAAAATGTACTGTAGTGGCGCCATCTTTTGAATAATATTATAAACGTATTTTAATCTTATAGTTAAACAGGATCTACTAAATTTTATGTAAGAACGTGATGAGAAATTTTTCTCAAAATATACTGTCTTACAACTATCAATTCTATTCCTGACAAATTCTTCTTAAAAAATCTTTCAGTTTAAAATGGTATTCTATTTAAAATAGTATTATCCAAGTGATTTTGAATAACACGGCGTACACGGTTTTTTTATTTTTTGAATTATACGATTTCTCATTTTCCGCACAATTTAAGTTACTTACTTCATAAGAGAAAAATTCTAAGAATAAGTTTTTAAAAAAATCCTGAATAAAGAAAAATGCAATTCGTAAACAAAAAATTTAAATTAAGCATATCAAATTATTTCAGAGTTGGTTGCTTTTTCCTTTCAACTATCTTCTTTGAAAACTGGACACTTTTTGATATTAACCTTCTACACATTTTTTATTTATAAACTTTTGGTATAGAGAGTAATTAATTTATTATATTTAATTCAGTTATTTTTGTTAATTTAGTATTTTTATATTTATGGGATATTATTTAGTGGTTTTCTATGACAAACTTAGGACGTGAGTTTAATATTGATTCAAGAAATTCTAAAAAAATAATAATAAATAAAGGAAAGGAAGAGTGATATTTGCAGAAATAAAAAAAAAGTAAATAAATTTTTTCAATCAAACCTCTATGCAAAAGTTAAACCAATTTTAATTTTATAGTAGTATTTTATTACGTAATAATTTTGAGCGTAACTAAAGCAAACAAATGCAAATAGTAGTACTGCCTTCTTTCGGAAAAACACGCCATGAATGAATAGCTTAAAAGGAAGATTTGTCAGTCAAATCTTTACAAAAATATTAATATTAACCAGTTTAAACAAGTTTTCTTGTTTTTAAATAAATATATATTGAATGATATATATATTTGCCGGAAGTAAAATTTGCAATAGTATTTCTTTCTTCTTTTAGAATTATAATTATTTCCCTCGTAATATGGAAACTTTCATAAAAGAAGTAAATAAAAAAATTGAAATGGACTGTTATATTTTTCCAGAAAAATTACATATATTTGTTTCACAATAATATAGGTTTCGCTGTCAAATTTGTGCAATTAATTGATAAAGTATCCCATGCAAATATTTAATTTTATGCCACTAATTAATTTAAATACACTCTGCTTTTTTGAAAAATTTGAAACGCATTTACAAAATGTGTGTCGCCTCACAATAACAAAAAATATGAGCTGTTTCTCAGAAAATATAAAATTGAGTTTTTCTTAAAATATCCCCTGAATAATGTTTAAGGAGCAGATTTGTAAAAAAAATATATATACATATATTCTTTTTAGTTATTTTTCAAATCGTAACTTTATCAAATAAGAATACAAAATTTCTTCACTCAAATTTCCATTTAAAGGGATTTGCCGAACTTGTAAAATTGGGCATTTTAGCCTAAGTAGAAAGAAAAAAAATAGTAAATTATTATGAAATCTGAAGACGCTAGGGCTTACTCTTTTATTCCTCAAACTGAAATCTGTAAGTTTCTAAGAATTTCAGAATTGTTTTATTCTCTTCTCTATGTAATTCAATCTGAAAACTATTTGAGATCTACAAAACGTATAATGCTGCCATCTAGATGTTAATAACGATAAAATTAACTTTTTACTATAAAAATAAAACTGATTTTTAATACTGCTATCGGCTGTCTTAAGAAATAAATAGAGAACGGAATATATATATATACTCAAATTGGACCATGTATAATATTACCAAGTAGTATTTGTCACATTTACACTTAATGTAAAGTGACAAATTAATTTTTAATTTTACCTAAGCATTTAATTTTTTTTTAAACGTTATTCCTTTATTTCAATTTTATTTTAACTCTCTTGGTGACCTTTCTCATGGTCAATGCGCATAGTTATATCGCACTACCTGTGGGGAAAGTCAACCAACCCCTCTATTCACGCCTTTCTTTTAATTTTAGGGGGACTAACTAACCAATCTATTTCCTTTAAATTTCAAACTCTCCGCCTCTTTAAATTTAATTGGCCGTAATTTGGCAAAAGATGGTAGTGTAAATGCAGACAAAGATGGTTTTAGTAGAAAATTTTAATAAAATCGTAATTACAATAAACCTTATAGTAGAAATTGTTTTTAAGATTCTCAACTAGTGAGACAATTTTGTGATATAAATAGTATCCAATAGCTGCTGTAATACGCATAAATATAAAAATTTTTTTGTAATGGAATATAGCGCCTTATAACTTCGAGTGTTAAACAAATACGAATAATAGTATAATTCTTCTTGTATATCAGATCTTAAATTCTTTGGTTTTGTGGAAAAGAAAAAAATTAGCGAAAAAAAAATTTTGTTATTAAATTTCAGATGTGTTTACAAATTTCAAAATACATCCGAATCGCGCATTTGAACTTTTATGTTAATGGTTAAGATATTTTAGAATTTCGTGCTTATTTATTTAATGAGTGCTTTTTATTTTTTTAATTTAAATGTCATGTTTGCAATATTATGTTTTCATTTGATTTCCCTTTTAATGGAATTCTATCAAGAAAACACATTGCATCATAAAAAAAAAAAAAAAGGTTTCCCTCCAGTATTGGTAAAATAAATATTTATAGAAAATTTCGAGAATGAGGGTATGAAATCGTAACTTCTTAATGGTATTTTTACCTGCTCTAATTTTATCAGTTTTCATAACTCTGTTTTAATCGATACTCGAATCTGTTATCATTTGAACAGTTTTCGAACCCACTCTGTTTTTATCAATACTCGAACCCGCTATAATATGATCAGTTTTAAAAAATAAGTCTTCTGACCAATACTCGAACTCATTTAACATCTATTGGTATTTGAACCTGCTAAAATTTGGTCATTTTTCAAAATAATTATCTTTTCATCAATGCTCACACCCACTTCCTATCTCGCGGTACTCAAGGAGGGTAGTGGGTTCGAGTACGGCTAAAAATTAGTAAGTTCGCGTATTGGCCGAAAAAAACTTGATTTGAAAAATAACCGAATTATGATGGTCAGGTGACGCACGAAGAAGAGTGTAGTGGGTTCTGGTTAGTGGGCAATGTTAATTTTAAAATTTCTTCCGAATTAAATTTTACCCTAGAATCTAACTTAACTAAATATGTCTAGCTTGATCAATCTTCTAAGCTAAAATGTTATTCTTCGATTGGAAAAATAACACACACACGAAATACTCTTTTAATTACATCTCTGGCTTAGCCATATTCGTATTAAATATAACATAAATATAAGATCAGTTGAATTCATATACTTAAGTAATTTTAGGAATTAAAAATTTACACAGTATTAGACTGTAAAAGAAAATGTTCTAAAAGTATATTTTAGAAGCTGCCTTAACATGGTTCTAAATAGTCTTTTCTTCTCCATTTGTTCTCGCTTCCAAGAGTCTTTCTACTGATTTGATCTTGTCTTCTATATCCTTGGCAATGATGATGAAGATTAGAGTGGTACATAGTTTACCCAAGAATCATCCATCCCTCCGTGTAAAACATCTGACTAAAAGACTTAACTAATAGTGTATTAAACTCCACTTGCGATTTTCATTAATGTTCCTCTGTGCTTATTTTACGCTTTTCAAAGCTGTGACGTCCTTCCAGCCATGAACTCTCTGTAGCACTGTCTAACTTTTGAGGTTACCAATCTTCACCCGCTCTGCCCTTCTATTGTTAACCTGTAGAGTTCAGAGGAAAGGAAGTGCTAAAGTACTAATAGTGGTTTTTCCAGGCATTCCTTCAACTGATAACCTCAATTTTTGAAGGGTCAGATTAAATTTAATGTTCGATCTAGGTTGAGTCTAGAATTAGTAAATAAGGAAGGTGATAGTTTTCCATTTACTTTCACTGTAGTGATACTTGATACTTTGCAATAAAGGATGATTCATTGTACCAAAAAGACCTCAAGTCAATTGATCCATACATCCAAACATTTCTTCTCAGGACATAGTATTTTTCACTGATGGAAGTAAACTGCTCTCCTGACAACGGTGTCTAAACTAAATTGGAGGTTGGTTTGAATTTTCATAGCAGGTTTCGCAACACAGGCAACAGCTCGCAGTTTTACTCGGATCTTGCCATCAGAGAGGCTTTGAGTTTCGCCCTCCATTCTGAACCTACTGACACTTATGACAGCAATTTTTAATCAAATACTTACAAAACTGGACGGAAAATCCAGTAAAAATTGAACACGAAGCAATTTTCAAAATGTTTATACTTTCACAGTTAGGCTTGCCTCCAATGACTTCTTGATATTTTAGACCTAATTGACAGGCTTTCATCCAACCATTCTATACACTTTCAGTGGATTCCCTCACATGTTGGGGTTGATGGGAATAAGAGGGCTGACTGCCTGGCCAAATCCGCTGCCGAAGAAGACACTGATCACTGAGGGAAGCTTAGCTTTAGTGAAATTTCTTCCCTGGCAAAAATTAAATTAAACAAGATCATAAGAACTCCTCCCAACCTCTCTTGGTATTTTGCTAAAAAACCGAGAGAAACTTTCAATCTTAGACCGAGAGCCCATCAAACTGCCTTTTCCCGCTTCTTGAATGGCCACACTAGATCCCTTGCTTTCAACCGGGGCCAAAAAACTTATTCTGAATGTCATTGGTGCTCGACAGACATGGCCTCCCTTGCGCTTATTCTGACTTGTTTGGGGTTCGATAAAGATGAGGTCCTGCGAGACTCCCGTCTTTTTATGGACTTTTTGGAGGTGTTTGGATTCATGGGAGTAGTCTAGCGCTGCTAGACGATTCCGAGATTAGCAACAGCAACAACAACTAACTGCATCAGCCAGTTTACCAAGCGGCTACACCGAATGTTTGAAATTTGTCGTATTTACATGCATTAATTTGGCATCAGATGACAGATTTTCTTCTCATCACTTCTTATTGAGTTTATATTTGTGTTATATCAAACTATTCCTCAGATTGACTCCTCCTGTTACAGACCCTGAAACAAGAAGTAGATTTTTAATATCTTTTCATAGCATGTCATTACAGTTATAAAAATCAGAACTACCGTCAAAACAATTTTTTACAACTACATACTCTAATGTCTGAAAATGGCTTTGTTGCTTTAACTATTTTCTCTATCATTTGAAGGCTAAATTAAAACTTGTTGCAAAAGCTTGTTTTATCCATTGCTTTTTATTTGTTGTTATAGTTATGACAGTTGTTTGAGAAGATGAATGACGTTTTGTAGCAAAATTAGAAGATCAAATAAAATAAATCGTTTCAAGACAAAACTTATTTTTGCGCATGGGCTCAATGTTTCGTACTATGAATTAATGCTTGGAGCCAAATTAAAACTTTTGGTTTGTATGGCAAAAATAGGCTAATATTTGTCCTAATCACAGAATAATTCCGCGGGCTATGATTTTTGATGGGTGAATGATTTTCAAGCATGGGTAAACAAATGGTGAAACATTTGGTTTCATGGTTAAAAATTTTTGTTTGGGTCGGCGATCGGGCAAACTTCTTTCGGCGGTCTGGATAAGGAAACGGTCAAGTGAGCTAACGATTTTTTTTAATTAGACTAGCAAATCGGATTTAATATTTAAAACTGTTTAACAATAGCTTAGATTTATTAAAAATTAAGAAAAAGTTATTTTGACTATGATTTTTTTTGGGTTGGTTGTCTGTTTGTAAAAAAAAAAAATTTTACAACAGGCTTATGTTACGAGGAAAGATTTGATCTTTCAATTTTTATTAAAATATAAATTTGTTTTGATCACAATCTATTTTTATTTTTTTATTTATTTTTTTTTGTAAGAAGGATAATCGCACCTGCAGCGGACTAACGCTTGTAGGCAAAACTCTCGCTTGTGTTATCCAGGTCAAAAATGAGCTGAACTTATTTTTGCTTTAACTTATGTTTGGGTGATTGGCTTACTGATGGGGGAACGAGGGCTACTTTTTGAAGCGAATTTCAAAATTTTGTTCAGCAACTTCACAATTAGTCCAAAATTCGTTTTTTGCCGCAACTTTTTTGGCACGTTTTCTACCTGCATATAGGCACTGGAGCCATGTCCAAGAATTCGTGGGTTCGCTCCCAGCCGGCCGAAGACTCCTCGTGTTGTAAATGGTGACTGATGCACGTTAAATATGTCGAGTCGTAATGTTCTTCATGTTCCCATAACAAATCTATACCTCTGGGGGTACTGATCCAAGAGTTTCCTTGTCTTATGGATTTGTTCAAAAATACAAGGCTACGGAGTTGAACATTAGTAGTCGTAAACCCAAAATTGGGTCGGCTGTTCAACGACGGACATAAAATAAAATAGGATGTAGAATATCCTCAATGGTAGACAGATCTCGGGTTCGAATTCCCTAGCCATCGGGTTAAGCGTGGGATTCTTTCCTCTCTCTGCAAATGCAGGTAAAGTTCCATCAAAGCATTTTCCATGAAGGTTAAATTTATCCAGGAGTTCAAAAGCCGTTTCACGCCGGTTATAAAATAGAATGGGCCATGCTTTTTTAATGGGTGGGCTGACAAAAATTTAGATAAATTTCGCACAAACTAACAGTTCTAAGCAAAATTCGTTAATTCGGTTCAAAAGTTAGCTTAACCTGATAAACTGTTTCAACCAAAAATTACTTATAAGCAGGTTAAAAACAAGCATTGCCGCAACAGCATAAAGTGTGCCAGGAGGATTCCCTATTTCATTATCAACGGCATGATGGCGGTAATTTAATCAGCATTACGCATTGGCCGCCTTTACTTTTAAAACGAGCTAGTATAAATGGATTTGAAGCTGATGGACCTAAGGACTTTGGGGATCGGATCCAGATTCTCCCTGAACACAGCTTAATGCCTTTACACCTAGGTCATAGCGGCTCCTTTTTTACCGCGTCCAAGAGGGAGGAAAATTAAATCTGGTCGTCTAACAGAAGTTTTTTTTTTTCGAGGAAAAGGACGATATAAGTTCTTATCAGTACTTAAATCATTTCATTTTATAATATAGCCATTTAGCAAAATTAAATTAATAGCAAAATACATTACATATTACTCTATGCGTCATTTTAAGATTTCAACACAAAGTAAATTGGAAAAAAGTAAAAAGTCGGTACAGTTGTTACATCAGTAATCAGTAATGTGAGATAGATCCCTCTGTATTCGATTACAATATCTAATCTCACATTTATGGATCCAGATAGCGTTCGTAAAGTGCTGGTATCAATATTTTTTCCAAACATCTTGATTGCATAAATCAAATCCGAGTTGCTCTTGAATTGTCGATCAGATCAATAAACGTGTCTTGCTTATATATTCCAAAGATTTTTTACCGGATTTAGATCTGGGCTACGAGGGGGCCACTTAAGGGATTTATTCTCATTTGCTTTCATCCGGTTTTTAGTTGAATATGAAGCACGGACTGCCGCATTGTTCAGTTATAAGGGTAAGTCTTCGGATGCTATAAGAAGAGCAACAGGGAATAAATTATCTCCCCATATATCATGATTTATAATTAAATTCATTTTAGTTCGTAAAAATATAATTTCAGTACCGCTTGCTGCAAACCATAATGGGTCAACCACCAAATAGACGTTTGGAAAATAAACCAAACAAATCTTCTGCCCTCTGATGTATCCAAATTAAACGTCCAGAGACGCGATGGCTCAGGGGATAGAGCGTTCGCCTTTTAATGAGGCGAATTGGATCCAAATCCCAGTCGATACAAATTCCGTATGCGGCTTGCACCGACCACAGTGCTGACGTGAAATATCCTCAGTGGTAGACGGATCATGGGTTAGAGTCCCCTTGCCGTCAGGCTAACCGTGGGTGGTTGTTGTGGTATTCTTCATGTAACGCAAATGTGGGTAAGCTCTATCAAAAAGTCCACCACGAAGGCAAATTTCTCCCAATACTCGATCCAGGAGTTCCTCCGTCTTCTGGAATGGGGTCAAAATGACAAGACTACGGAGTTGATCATTAGTTTACGTAAACCCATAAAATTGGGTCGGCTGTTCAAAGACTGTTATAAAATAAAATTAAACGTCCCCACGTTTTTTTTTTTTTTTTAAGATGTTTCTTTGTGAATTCTAAACGAACAATTCTGTGTAATTCAATAAGCGGAGGTTTTCCTTTAATATTTTTAAATTGAGCGTTCGGATTATTACTTAAATAATTTCTGACCGTGTGCCTGCTGCATGTTAATAGCATTTCATTATTTTTTTCGTGGACCGTTGCCGTGACAAGGAAGCTTCTAGTTTCGTCTTTCTTAACTTCCAATACGATTTTTACTGCCATAGTTTTCAGGATTTCTGAGGTAACTATTCATTGCAGTCTTAGATCCTTCCTACTTTTCTGCCAATCTGAGAATAAGTCAAGCCAATTTCTTTAAAAGCTAAAATTCTTTCGCGTTTGCCTCACGTTGAATGATTTTCCCTTGGCATTGTATTGCGCGTGCAATTTACCAAGATCTGATTTTATACCACTCTGATTGGTTACTCTTAAATGAGAGCAAACCACTTTCACTTTCTATTCCTGACAATGACGTAACTAGTATCGACTTGACACTTTTTTCAGAGTTGTTTTTTCAATGATTATGCCAATTTTGCCATAATAATATGCGTGACAACAAAATAAAATCGTCATGCAAAGCAATGAGGCTTTACATTTGCAAGCAGAAAATAAATTTGCATACTCAGACATAACAATAGTGCTTCATATTTGGCGACTTTTTGCTCGATTTTCTATTTTTATTCAACACGCTATAGTCAACGTTGAATAATGTCAAGAAATTATTAAAAAGCATTTTTAAATGTTTATGATAAATATTTTCTTCGTAATTTCTGTTTATGAATATTTGTCACTTACCTATTGCTAATAAACATTATTAAAAACACTCATTGCTGACTGGTGAACAATTCAAAAACCTTTCGATTCACAATTATTCATCGGAGAATTGGTGAAAATAAAAACAGTCTTCGGTGTAAGGTTTTTCAACGCTATCGTATTTGTGTATGAAAGATACTTTGAACGGTTTAGAATAGTTTTGAAAGCAAAGGAAAAGAATATGTACTCGAAATTATGAAATTTCAATAGATAAAAATACTTAATCAATCACTACTTGTTAAGTTTGCGAGAAAAAGTTTCTGTATACTAAAAGGTACCAATTTCTAGTTCCATGGTGTAACTATTTAAATTAGGAAAGAAATTCATTCTATTCATTTCTAAACAGAATAAGTCAGCTAAGAAAATCTACACAGTATAGCCGCGGTTAAATAATTACAAATAAAAGTTGTTTTTGTTTTAGCCCATTAAATATCTTATTTAATAAAGATGTGGGGGGTTATCTGATCCATTTTTTCCATCGTGACTTTCATTAATTATTATTATTCATTTACTTTTTTGCTTCGCTCATTTTTTTAAATGTAATAAAATCAAAACTTAGGAAGACAATGACAATGAAATAAAAGAATAACATTGCTCGAAGCTGTCGGAGAAAGAGTGAAAGATAGGAGCCATTGTTAATTGGCGAAATTTGATTGCGGTTAAAAGTGTTAAAGGATGTCTGATTTTTTTTTGTAGCCTTTGTTGAACAGCTGACCCAATTTCGGGTTTACGACTGACAATGTTCAACCCCGTGGCCTTGTAATTTTGAACCCAGTCCAGAAGACAAGGGAACTCCTGGATCAAGATCCGGGAGAAATTTTGCTTTCATGGAGAACTTTTCGATGGAACTAACCCTCATTTGCGTTACATGGTGTATAAAATAACGAAAACATTCCAGTGTTAGTCTGAGGGCAAAGGAACTCTAACCCTTGATCCGTCTACCACTGAGAACATTTTTTGTCTGCCCTGTGGTTTGTGCAAGCTCGGTGCGGAATTCGAAATGATGTTTTATTTTTCATTTTATAACAGCTATTTTTGAAAAGCTGACCCAATTTTGGGTTTACGACTGGAAATGTTCAACTCCGTACCCTTGTCATTTTGAACCAGTCCAGAAGACAAGGAAACTCCTCCATCAGTACCTCCAGAGGTATTAATTTGTCATGGGGACTTGGAGGACTTTGCGACTCGACAGATTTAATGTGCATCAGTAACCATTTACGACACGGGAGCCTTCGGTAGGCGGGGATCAAACCCACGACCTCTTGAATATGGGCCCAGTGCCCTTCCAACCAGGCTATTCCAGCCCTATATGATGTCCTATTTAGAAAAGTGCTTCCCGGATATCTGTGTACTGCTGACACCATAATGCATGGTGTTTTCATCAATGTCACACCTTGCGTTAATGTTGTCGACCGCAAGTTAGAGCAGTTCTTGTGATGCCATTTAATTTCATTTTGTTTAATAATATGATTTTCTTCATTTTATCGGTTTCTTTTCATTCCATCTCTGTGTGTCCATCATTTCGTGATACAGCATGTTTCGTGTTCTAGTGATTCACGACCATGGATTGCATAGGGTGATTTGTGCTTATACAATTGTGTTCTATCATCCTCCAACCCTCACCTTAATTATACATACATAATATTAAAAAAAAACTGTCTATTTACACAGACTCCCTGGAAATCCATACAGTTTTTTTGAATCGCTTTTTTAGTCATTTAAATGAGGTTTATGAAATCTCAACATTTCGAATGTTATGATATGCAAATTTTGAATTTGATTTATCACTTTTCTATGAGCTCAATAAGCGGCAGTTTCATTGCAAAACCACATCATTATTCTGCTCTTATTTTTGGCCAATTCCAAAAATAGGATTAATTAAATATTTTTTCTAACCAAGTCTTTTGAAACTCCAATATTTTCAGCATATTACAGTACTCGAATTTCTATTTATAAAATAAGTAGCACTATTTATTCATGAATTTAATCACTCTTTCTGATTAATTCCTCATAGTTTTTCATGTTCCTATATTTTTTATTTGAGATTACGTACGACACCTGAATTTAGAATTATAGAATGAGTTTATTCTGACGCATTTAATTTACGACATTCACTAATAAATCAACGCTGTTTATTGATAATTTTTTAATCCATTTCCTACGTTTTTTTTTAATGTAAGATTCTGATATATGCATGGTATTATTACGGCACGCGATTAAGAAATTGAATTATTACTTTTTGATATTGCTCTCGACGCTTTTATTACAAATTCATATCTGCTTCAGAGCATTTCTTATGAATTTGTTCATTGCTTTTCGACCACTTCCACATGATTTTTCGAAATTTGTTATTTCTATACAAATCTGATAATTAGATATGGAGCAACTTACTAGTTTGACAACAATAAGTTTTTAAATTAATCTTTTTTACAAAGTTGCCATTTTTCCGAAAATTGTCAATTTTTAGCTATTTTTTTTGTAAAAATAGCAAACCACACTCGCCTTACCTCGAACTTAGTAGCAAAAAATAACATTTTAGTTGCTATTAGTGGCTTTCCTTTCCCTCCTAAAAATAAAGGCCACAACCTAAAATTGCAAAGAAAAAAATTAGAAATCAAGTATTATGATAAGTATTTCAAAGTACACAAGTTCGAAAATTCAGGAGAAAGAGAAGGAACTCAAAAGAGATGGATTAAGTTCTTAATATATTTTGATTAGAGTTTTTTTAAATTTTTGTCTGATATATAATAAATTTGGTGGGGGTTAACAATTTGCTTATGTATATCGTGTAACGATTTGCAAGTGATGTAACATTGACCATGTGAGAATAACTCAATGGTACTAACATGATATGGCAATATTATTTGAAATGGCTCTATAAGCATAAAAAAAGACACAATTATACAAGACAGATATAATGAAATATAACTCGGACTTGACATTTAAATATAACTCGGACTTGACTTGTAAATATATTATAAGCGTTGACAAAATCACTTGATTTGTATGTTTGTAAATATTGACTAAGCTTTGATAAAGGGCACTATGAACTAGAACGAATGAAATAAACAAGAGACTTGAGTATGTAATGAATGAGATGATTGTTGAGAAATGTAGATGTAAATTTGATTAATTCTAAATCTCCCCACTAGAGGGCTGATATTTAGTCTACCATTGAACTACCATGCAGTAAGCATTGGCTTGTAATAATTGTCTTCTAATCTATAAAATTTATAATCTGAAGGGTCCTACCCTGGAAATATGGAACTTGTTTTCTTGTTAAAATAAATATTTTTTTCTTGTTTTCGATACTGATTGCCCTCATCCCTTCTTGTTTAATGATAGTTAGACAATTTGTACCAGGGGCGTACAAATATTTTGACAAACTTCTTACCAAAAGTTCAATTTTATTACTTATTTATTCTATGTATTATTTATTTTATGTATCTCATGTATTCATTTATTATATTTTATGTTTAATACTATATGTAATGCAACAAGTATCATTTTATATGATTTTACTCGAGCAATATGCTCATTACTAATTCTTTACTCTCAATTTTAGGAAACAAGGACCTCAAGGATCCGCATCTCACGATGAAGGAGTAAAGGGCCGTTCCGGACTTAGGCACCCCGACAGGACTAGATTAGACTAGAAAATCGAGCTAATTTTCTCCACTTAAGTTAGAAGGATAATTAAAGTGAAGTTAATTAAATACCGTGTCGTATTGCACATCGAATTCGTTGAAATGTAATTCTTTCTCCTCTACGTCTTTTACTTAACTTAGAATATTTATTTGTGTATTTTATTGCAACTGTGATAGAATTTTGTTTAATGTATTTGACAACTTCAATGCATAATTAGTTTATGTTCTTTATGCCCTATCTCTGTTCTAAATAAGAAATATATATGGAGAATTAAAATATTTGCGTGAGAATATAGAATGTGTCACTTAAGAGAATTGATACTTGACGGGCTTGGCTTACTCGAAATAGAATGGAAAGATCACAGTTGCTAACAGAAACCAATCAGCAACTACCAAGTTTGGTCAACAACCAAATTAGATCAAGATACCCATATTACGTCACTTGCAGGTATCACTTTAGCTAAAACTTATTTTAGTCATAACTTTTCGTTTGAATAGCTAACGGAAAGCTTTGGTGATCGAGTGTGAGCTCACGATTTGGTACAATAGACTAATGTTTTCGAACAAAATTCAAACTACTGATTTTTTTTTGTGTGACTGAAAATCAGTTTTCGTCTTTCGTATTTTAATTATTTTTTTTTTGAAGTGTTGACTAAGCAATTACTTTTTATAAGGGTAAAAATGAGAATCTCCATAAACCAATATTTCAAAACAAAATATGTAAATTTAGTTTAAAAGTTAACTTTAATCATTGAAAAGATGTTAAAAAAAATGCAAGCAGTCTAGCTAAAATTTCAGTGCGCAAACTTGGGATTCCGGAATGAAGTCCATATTAGCTAACACTACGAGGTGAAATTTTGAATTTCGTTTCAGAGTGGCAGATTTTTTAAGAATTAACTGAAAAAGCAGTTTTGGTCCTAGTTTTTATTTTGTAGGAAGGTTTTTCTTTTCTAACCATTTTATACAACAGGCCATCGTTTCGGGATAAAACTAAAATTTGTGGCTTCTATGTCAAAAATCAGTTTACTTTTGCTTTGGCTATAGTAAACTGTCGGGGAAAAAATCCCAACACCAAGAAGGAGGTTAACGAAATTTGGTGGGCTTGTTTGTACAACTAAAAGATTATGTCCATTCAGATTTTGCGCTTAGAGCATAAGTTTGGTGCTACTAGCGCCACTGTGAACATGCAAATCAGGTTTGCTTTAAATACGTGTTTAACAGTTCGTAAACATTATTTTTCGTAAGCTTTTGACAAGCATAGTGAGTAGCTGTTAGTGAAGAATGCCTTTAAGAAGACCTTATCTTAACCCAGCTCCGTGATCTTAATACAGCTCTCACGATCAGAACTAAAACAGGACGGTGATCTTAATACAGCTCTCCCGGCTTCTGACAAAACAGCAATGAATCTACTAGTGGTATTCGTTCATCGAATTCTGTCGCAGATATAATTCTGAGGGTAGACGCACTACAATGAACTTTTATTTTTAATTTTGGAACTGCTTTTTTGTGGTTCTTTTTATTTTGTTTTTCTGCTGAACACATCATAAATATTATATGCCAAATTTAAGACACATTATGTATAAATTGTAAATAAATGTAAACAGTATTTATTAAATGTCTTTATCCATAAAGCTTTTCATTTCACTTCAATCCTACGTCAAATTTTCAACTACGAGAAATCTGATTGACGTGTTTTGATAGTTGTTTCGCAGACGTCTTTTAAGATTCGCCTCGTGTTTTATCCATTTTATGTCTACCATAGTTATTTATAAAACGTCTGTTCTTAGGCCATTTGGGATTATCCATAATTAAGTTATTAGAAAACGTCTAGTAAACGTCGATATTTGATCTACGATGCCTTATGGATAACGTGGATGAATTCTGGACGTCTGCAGGATTGATTTTACTGTTTGGAAATAAAATAAAATTTGGAAATAAAATACAAGTTTTTTGAACAAAAATTAGCTATTATTTAATTAGGATGGAAGCATTTTGTTGGCTAAAATAGGTTAACGATTTGCTTGCTTGGGTTAACGTATGAAAGCGAATTTCAATCTCGGTTAAAAATTAATTCTCCAAATCATGTTTTCATAAAATTTGACAGTTTGGCTAAAGAAAATAGCAAGTGAGCTAAGCTAATTCCTTAGTTAGACTACCGTTTCGGTTTTAAGAATTGTAATTGTATTTAAATGTTTTTGGTTGTCAAATGTATGGCTAATGATTTCTTACAGTGAGCAATTTTTGAACACGAAGTTCACTCTCTTGGTTTTTAGGTCAAAAGTAGCTAAAACTTGTTTTTGCCACAAAATTGTACAGTTATCAGACAACTGAAATTTTTTGATGGTTTAATGCAGGGGTGGGCACCACAAATCATGCGGGAATGCATTCTAAGTGACTCGCGATTTTGTTAGCAATATTGCGATGGACAGCGCTATACAGCGTTAAAAAATAAAAATTATTCTACAATTTTATACATATTTATTCCTTGTTATTTCAATTTATGAATATGTGGTACCTACCTATTTTTAATCTGTAATAAACATTGTTTGAAAACAAGTACCGTTCATTGCCTGCTGCTGAACATCTTAAAAACCATCAACCAATTTCAACTTTAGATTTACAACTAGTCATCGAGGAATTGGCAAAACTTTAAACTAAGTGTCATCGGTTTTAATTTTTCAATGTTACAGTTTGTGTATGTAAAATTATTGTGAGAATTTAAAGAAAAATTTGCTTTGAAATGTGTTTGTGAAACATATTTTCTTGTTTGTAAATGATTTATATACTTATTTTATTACACTATTTCCATTATAGTTCAAATAACAATTTAGTAATAATAAATTTGTCTTTTCCAAATAATTAAAAAAATATTTTTTCGAATTCCTACTGCATATTATAATTTTTTAAACTTTGGTAATGAACTGGATTAATTTTTTTTATTGCGAAATTCATTTTATTTCAACTGATTTTGGTGGTTAAAATGCAAAGGCGAATTCTAAAATTTTTACATCTAATGCCTAGATTAGCGTAATCCGTTTCCGATGCAAAAATTTTAACTTGTGGTTTAAAATCCAGTAAATATTTCACACTGTCAATTTTTTTTGTTGACAGGTTGGCCAGAAAAAAACATTTAGAGGTTAACGTTTTATTTTAATAAACTTCTGTTTCACGGTAAATGGGGCTATCAGAGGAATGAGCTATCAAGCAATGGGTTATCAATTTTAATGGATTATCATTTTGAGTGGGCTAATATTCGGTCAAACTTTTGTTCCAAAGATATCTTTGAAATTTCCGAACGAAAATTTTTGAAGGACTAAAGTTTTTTTTCTTTCTTCCAATGCCCGCCTGGGGAATGACCTACGTCACACAGGCAGCTGAAGGGAATATTTGTTGGCAACTCTTTCAGGGGAACCCTATTAGGTGGGCCAACGTTGCTCCCATTGTTGAGGACAGATAGTACAGAGAGGGAAAGAACATCCGTGCCTTGCCCGGAATTCGAACCCAGAACCTTTCTGATGCATGTTGGACTAAAGTAGAGAAACGAAATTTCTACAAGCAGCTAACATTTTGAGTCAAATTTCAAGATTGTTTTTCCTAAAATTCGAACATTTACTTCATCTTACTATTTATGCTGTTATGTAACAAATATTGAATGAACTGTTTAAACCTTTAATCTCCGTATATTAGGTGGATCAGGTTTTAACTTAAAAACTAAACTCAGTGGCGCGACAGCCCATAAAGGGCCAAGGCCTATTGTGCCCGTCTCAGTTTTCTTGACCTTGGCCTCTGGGGTGCAGGAGCAGATGTTCCGGTCAGGTGGTCAGCCGAACGCGGAACCCCCAGTGTTTAGTTCCCAAGCATGATTGGTACTCATTTATCGACCCACTGAAGGGATGAAAGGCTGAGTCAACCTTGCCCCGCCCGAGGATCGAACCAGGGACCTGTGGCACGACAGCGCGAAGCGCTACCGTTCAGCCACCGGGCGGCCGGGTTTTAACTTATTTTCTAAAATTCTAAGTAAAAGATTAGTTAACACTTGTTACTGCTTGTTTTAACGGAAGGTTTATAGATCGTTAAATATGTAAAACTAATTTCAGCTATAGCTACATTTTAGTTAGATAGCTAACGAACAGGATTGCCGGATTTTAGCCAGATAATACAAAGCGGGTGAGTTTTTTTGTTCAAACCACTAAAATAGGATCGGCTAAAGTAAATTAAACGCAGGCTTTTATTAAAACAAAATATTTTTCAAAAATCCAGGTGACGTAAAAGAAGCTTGGTAATTTTAATTACATGGTACAGTGCACAAAAAAAAAAAAATATCACTCTGAATAATATTTGTTCCAACGATCGGATTTATATACATGTTCTAATGATCGGGTAATGATCATGTACATGTTTTCATGTTCTGATGATCTAATTTTCAGTCTCAATCTTAATAGTTCTTAATAGTTCTAATGACCTCAAATATGCTAATTATTCAGTGACAATTATTAATAATCGGACACAGAAACGCACTTTCTCTGAGTAAACATATAGTATTTTTTTACATATTTGGATTCTTAACGTTCAAAATATTAGGCATGGCCGCAATCTGGAAAATAGGGTGCCCATAGTTTAGTCAGTAGAGCTATCCAAAGTCAGGACTCCTTAATGTTAATTACCCTTTTTGCGTTTTTAGTCATATTTTTAAAACTAATTAAGCACTCGAAAAAAAATGCTCCTATTCATAAAACCTATTTTCCCTAAGATAATTATTAAAAATTATTATTTTCATAAAATTATTTTTTATCATTTGATTTAATTGTCGATTAAAAATAATTTAATTACGTAGCATAATTTTTTTAATAGCATTTCAATCTACGTATTTTTTTGCATCAAAATCTGATGTTTCAACCGTTTTTAGTAGAAGCCGAGAAAAATTAGAATTGTTTTTTAAAAAAATAATTTGGTGAAAATGAAGAAATATTTAAATGGGGGAGATTAATGCTTAAATGTAGATAATTTACGAGAAACTAAATTTGCGCTTGTGCGTAGCGTAAAATTCCATTCATATTTGTTTCGATAATAACCGATTGCTAATTCTTTTTTTTTTAATTATAAAATACGGTGTTTCTTTTCTAGTCGTCTAAAAATTTATTCGTATTCAGTAAGGAAATTTGAATAAAAGATTTCATTAATGAAAAAACATTTTACTAACTTTATTTATTGATAGCTAGCTGGGAATTAGATTTTGTTAAGAAATTAAAAATATTCCGCTGATCAAAATTATTCTATGCGAAAGAGCTGAGTATTTACTAAGCATACTATTAGGGAGACCGGAAAATAAAGTCGTTTCGATGCATTTCATATTTGTTATCAAGATTTTATTTTTAATCAATGATGTATTCACCCTCGTTAGCAACAACGATTTCTATGCCGGATCAAAAATGAATTAAAAAATTAATGAATTAGTTTTTAAGACTAACAAATATTCTTTGCGACAAAATGGCATTACTTTCCGGTCACCCTAATACTTTTTTCGAAAATGAAAATTGTCTTTTTTTATTGTTTCTTATTTTTTGAGCAATGCAAAGTAAATGTACATGTGTGCACTCCAAAAAAAATACAACTGATTGCTTTGTCTTTGAAATGAACGAAAAATTATGGACATACAATTTTATTTCGATGTTCAAACTAGTTTTCATCTTTAAACTTTAAGAAATTGCCCTCTTAAAAAGGTTAGTGTTGAAAAAATTTGCTAGTTAAAATCTCACCTTTTGAACATCAAAAATAATACATTTTTTATATCAGGAAAATGCTCGATATGCCTTATTTTGTTAAAAAGCAAACACTAAATATAGACAATTGTTAAATGTTTCCAAAAATGTGCTTTTTTTGGAATCATCTCAAAAAGTGGTTGTTTTTCTAGCTTTAGAATTTTCTTAACCCTTTGCTGTCGTATTAAGTTTATACGCGGGTGTCATGCTGGTCTGAATTAATTTTCGTTGAACGAACTGTAATACATAATATGCAATATTATGAAGGAAAAATAAAATTTATTAATTCTTTTTTAAAGTTTAGATATAAAAACGCAATAATATGCTTTAATTTTGCGTGAAATATATGTTTTAATAGTCGTCCATCGTGCGATATCTTTGAAAGCAGTCTCCAATATGAAGACCTGATTTTCGAGAACATGTGTCGCAAAAATAATTAGTTTGGCATTTTCCGCCTTTGATTATTCTGTTTGAACATTCAGAACAATCCTTACTCTTTACACATCTTCACCAGTGCCGCAATATATGTAGTTAGCCATTAAGCTGTGGCTAACATCTTTGATGTGGTGGCTGAGAGCAGACATACGACTGGAACGGTAAAAAAGCGTTGACGGCTGAGAGTAGACATACGACAGCAAATTGTAAATACAAAAATAAGACATATCAAGATATTTTTAGATAACACATTATTTTATACCTGTAATTAATACGTTCAGCAAATAATTTTAATGTACTTTTTATTAATCATAAATAGAAATTGTTCTTTTTATTTCCCCTTAAAAAGACAAGAATGTTAATGCTTCATTTATGCTCAATTGAAACGTGAAAATTAACCCCAGAATGGAATTCTGTTTGCACGTAACATTTAATAGTCTGAAACAGTTAGAAACAATTAAACTTATTAAAAGTATTAGATTAAAAACTAAACTTGTTTCTTTTTTTTTTGTAAGAGCGGCAGGAAAAAGTAGTCCATTAAGTTTGACACTTATATGAATATCCGATTATTAGAACGAAAATTATCCACGGTCATAACTTTTTTTCTTCTCTTTTTTGGAGCACTGTACATTATAAATTGTTTGATTTGATATCATTATTCGAAAATCGTTAGTTTATTGGAGAAACAGTTGTAAACTTTAGAAGTATTAAGAACGATAATTTTTAACTATATGAAATTGCAATAATCAAATTCTCAACTTTTACAATAAAATATATTTTAAATAGTATTTTTAGCAAATCTGAGATTTTTATAGAAAATTCCTGAAAAACATATTGCGCAATATTTATGAAAAATATTTGTTTCAGCAGGAACAATGCAAAGCACGACTAGTATGAATTAAAACGTGGCAGTAATATATTTAGAATAATTTTAGGCTGATCTTAAAGTAAATAGGGTGAATTGCACCAAGAAACGAATTACTGTATATTACTAACATTTTAACTATTTGTGCAATAAGTACAATTAAAAAAAAGTAAATAACTAACTAGGAAGAAATTTTTTTTAGAAACAACTGAGTGGAAAAATATCCTTATTACCAAAAGTTTATTTCAACAAGAAAAATTTTAACTAGCACAATCTTATTAATAATTTATTTTTATATTGGGAAAGATCGCTGCTACCTCCTATATTTTGATTGTCAGAAATTCACATCTGTTAAAAAAAAAGTTATGTTTATTCGTAAAAACTATGTTTTTGTATCTGATTTCGTAATTTAAAAATATCGTCCGCACAAATTACCATGCTTGACGTCATCTCTGAGAAACATTTAGTTTGAGTCTTAGAAAATCCGGTCATTGGGATAAAAAGTTATGCAGAGTGGTTTGATTTTTTCTTCTTGCGCACTGTACTTGATGTAAATTATTCATATAATTCTAAAAACCTAGTTTTACTATAAGAAACCAAATTTTGAACTTCTGCAACTTGAAGACATGAAAATATCTTTTAAATCATTGTATCATTATACAACTTGTAATACTGATTGGTTCAGCCACATCTGTTACATTATTCTAACGGGTATCATTGTGAACTGCTGCATTAGACGTCTGATGCATTATTACAAAGTAAAAAAAAATTATTTATAGTTTTTAATGAATAGTAATCAGTGAATTCAATTCACATAGGTTAAGAACAATAAGGTAGAAAATAAAAAAGTCAATAAAACCTTTTAAAATAAAAGACGGCTTCTTTAATATAATCCGCCCGGCTTGGAGTTTTTCTTTTAGAAAAGGCAGACTTAACTATATGAAATTGCTACAAATGCTTACTGTGGACCAACAGTTTGAAGACACCATTTTTGGTGGGATAAAGGTTAACCACTATGGGCTATCATTTGAAGGCAAAATTCAAATTGTTATTTCAAGGACAAAAAGTTTTATAGTTTGCTGTTGTTGAGCCATATTATTTTGAGCGCGGAGTAAAAATTTTTAGGCAGTTTAATATGTACTAATATCCAGCAAAGGACTACTATTTGAAGTAAAGATGAGTTGTTTTGCAAATCAAAATAGTTAAAATTTATTAAATCCAAAACTTTTTTGACAAATGGATAAATGAATAATATTTCATATGGATTAACAATCTCGTAAATTAGACTTAAATTTGGAGAAGTTTAAATTTCTGTTCTTTTTTCGTCGAAAACTAGCTAAAATTTATTCTGAAGATTATTATTATATCTTTTTTTTTGTGGAGAAATAACGAAACATTTATTGGATATAAATTTTTTGAATTCGATTGAAAATTCAAACTTTTAGTTGTTTTGTCAAAAATCAGCGAAAACTTGTATTGGGCAATTCTTAGCGGGCAAGCAAACGAAACTTTTTGGTAATCAATTTATAGTTACCAATTTTCTCTAATTTTTATTCCAATTTAAAACATTCTATAAATAGACAGAAAATTGTTCTGTTTGTTAGGTGTCACTGAAGAAATTATCAAAAAAGAGCAAAAAAGCAACTCAGTTTTCTTAATTATGTTTTTTTTCGAAAAACTATTCGGACAAAAAAAAGCTTTTTTTAAATTAATGAAAATAAAAAAGATTTGTGTTCATCAAAATTCAAGTTTATAGGAACAATAGTCTAAACAAATATGCAACCGGTGTTTCGAAATTTGCAGTTTTATAGAAAAGACAGATAAGAAAAAAAAGGCAGAGAAGAAAAAAGAAAAGTGAGAAGAAAAAAAAGCAAGCAAAACAGGTAGAGATCTTAAAATTAATAGAACATGAGAATAAAATTCGTACCTGAATTATGGTTTATGACATTATACACGGCAATCAAAGTCATAGCTCTTCCCTATCATGAAAAATAAGACCACAACTTGTTCTGTAAAAATTGCAAAGAAAATTATAGGAGAACAAATGTGGCATAGTATTTCAAATAATAAAATTCAATAAAAATTTATTGAAAAATTAACGACACTTATATTTTACAAAACGAATGTGTGCATGGTGTAAAAGATCACGGGAGCAGGTAGAAACGAGACAGCAACTTATAGTTTGTCTGTTTAAAAAATCACATTAGGACAAAGTCTAAAGCAGTCTACTGCTATGAAAACCAGAAGAAAAAAAAAAACAGAAATAGTTTATCACAAGAGGGTGCTTTTCTCCTCTGATTCCCGTTCTCTCACCAAACCTTTCTTAAATATTGACACAACACTCCTACTTGAAATAGTTAAACTTTGTCACTGTCTCTGCTCCAGACGAATGGCGAGGGGAGTTCTTTTCATAGACAGACTGTATAAGCGATGGTGCAAGTAAGTCTTTCACACGTTTTAAAAAGGCGGATTGTGATTGCCTTGTTTAATTATTTTTAATATTTTAAGACAGACTGATCTTTGAAAATAAATTGTTATTAAACATAGCATTGCTTTTCGATTTATCTTTCCCTCACGCTGGCGTGCATGCTGTGGGTTGTCGGATTCTTTTTTTTCGAATTTTCGACCCAAAAAGAAGCATTTCTTTTATTGCTGAAAATTAATATATGTTCTACCTTAAAATCAAAAATGCATAATATTTTTGTTCTCAAGCAGTTTTTCACTTGACGTATTGTTGGTGTGATATGTGACGTCCCGACCACTGATCTCCAATTTTCCCTGCAATGCACCGAAGTTTTATCTTGACAAAATACACCGTGATAACTTATTTATGAGCTCTATTGCTTTAAAGTGTGTACGATAAATATTTGCATAAAATAATTATTAAACTTAAATAAAAATATTTGGTAAATAGTTTTCACAGAACTATCATCTTCCGATAGAGGGATAATAAATTCACTGTCCTCAGATTCACTCTCCGTATACATCATAACTATTTTAACATGCAACGGTTACACTAATGGTTGAAAATTATCTTAGGTTAATTAATAACGTTGGTGCACAGTCCTGTAATTGATCCTTTCGGTTCGTACCAGTTGAAGGCAGCGGCCAGAAATTTTATTTTAAAGGTCAAAAATTATAAGGCGGTTAAATTCAAACTTTTTTTTTCAGATCATAAATCTGTTAAAACTTGTTCAGACAGAACTTTTTTTATGGCGTGGGTAGTGGTCTGAAAGACTGCATTGTTATTGTAATTAACTACAACTATGACTCTACTGTATTACAAATGTAATTAACTACAATTACTTAATTTTTAAATGCAGTGACTACGAACTATTTTTGAAATGTAGTCACTGTTTCACGACTTTTACGAGGCGAACTTTGTTGGAGAGTTTATATTTACAACCAAATATTTTTGAATAAAAGAAAAAAAAATGGGCGTTTTAAAAATGCAATCTTTATCGACAGTGCATATTTATTAAGAAATGATAAAAAAAATTTCGAATATGTGCAATTCTGTGAAGCGTTTAATACTCTCATTTCAAAAATGAATTCAAAATTATTTTTTTTTATATCAACTGAAGTATATAAAAAATTACTAAGAAAATATGTTTTTTTCCCATTAAAATAAACGGTTCATCAATTTACAGTGCGAAAAAAAAATGAACCGACTTAATTTGAATAACTTTTTATCTAATGATTCAATCTTCATGTTCTAATACTCAATCTTAATGGTTCGAGGGAGTAAATACTAATATGCTAATTAATTAATGCAGACAATATTTTAAGCTACGAAAGCAGACACAAATCGTACTACCTCTGAATAAACATACGTTTTTTTCGGGGGATTCGGATTTCTGATCCACAAAATATAGGTGGTAGTCGCAATCGCAATCTGGGTGATATGGTTCCAATAGGTTGGTCAGGAGACCTGTCCGAAGTTTGGACACTTTAATGTTATTTAGACATTTTTTGTGTTTTTTTGCCATATTTCGAGAACTTTTTAAGCGAATTGAAAGGTTTTGAACACAATTATGAAATTCGTGCATCAAAAGATTGTAACCATGCAAAAAATTGCTTTAAGGAAGTATTTATTATTTTTAATTATTTTATTTCATAAAAGACAAAAATAAAAATTGAAATATATGCTTTCCAAACTTTTACATCATTTTAAAGAATGTAATTTTAAATAACCGACTGAAAAAGTACCGAATTTCAGCGAAATTGGACGAATAGTTTCTGAGAAATCGCGAATAAATTTTAGGAATAAATTCCCCTCTCAAACCATTAAAATAGAGTTGTAGTGCGTAAAAATAAGATCATTACATCAAAAGTTATTCAAAATGGGTTTTTTGTGCACTGCACATATAAGTCAAGCTAATCTACAGGATAGTGCAGATAATTTATTTTATTGTTAGGTAGTCTTACGGATGCTGATATGTGCAGCATGCTCTGCCGTTATTTCTTGTTTACTGTTGTCTTATTTCATCCAAAGACTTTTTATCAGTGATCGAATTCACGACGATTTTCAATGGGCTAGATATTCCCTACATTAGGTTAAAATTGAGGCGAACTCTATTAATTGGTTTCTAGGTCAAAAATGAGCAAATATTTATTTAGACCATAAATTTTTTTTTGGATGGGCTAATATTTGGAGGTTAAATTCAGGCTCGTGATATTTAATAATTAACTAGTTATAATTTGTTTTTGACATTACTTGTTTTTGGCACATGGGGTAACAAAACGTGTTCGTCGCTGACATAGGAATTATTATTATTTTAAATTTGGAAAACGCTTTAAGAAATTTAATTTTTTGTTTTCCAGATATTTTAGTTCAAATTTGTTAGGACAGAATTTCTTTTTGGCAAGTGGATTAAAGAACTACAAGGACCATAAATGTGACGCAAAATTCGAAATTGTGATATTTTGGCTACTTTTTTTTTTTTTTTGGTGGGTTTAGCTCACAAAAATTTTTGTTTTGCTAGAATAGCCTAAGGATTTCCCCTACTGGGCTAATGTTAATGTTTGAAACTTGTGGTTGCGAATTCAAAATTAGCCAAAATGTGTTTTGATGAATATTTTGATTTGTTAACTATTTTTAAAATAGGCTTTAATCTGAAAAAAAAATAAACTTGCGATTTATCTGTCCGAAATTAGCTAAAACTCGTAATTCTCGTTTCGACATATTGTTAATTGCTAGGAGCTCAGGCTTAATTAATTTAGAATTTTGTGATCTTTTTTTTTCTCCCATATTTTTTATTTCATTTCAGATTGCAACTTTCTTCCTTTTTTTAAAATAAGAAATTAGATTAAATAATTACTATTTTTAAAATTGTTATACTGTTTTTAAAAAGGTTCATAAAGTTCTCTTTATTTATACATTATATTTCTTTCTTATAATCGAAATTAATAATCGAAGTATTATGGTAACAAAATCGTATAAAATCTATAATATATACGAGCTTATAACCAATTATTACAGCATTTTAGTTTCTCAAAAAGAGTAGTATCATTAAAGTAATAACATTATTTTTTTTCATTTAATAATTATATCTTTATTTTAAGAATATGAAAAAACAATAAGCATCTTATGCATACAAAAATTAGAGCTTGTTTAATTATTAAGCATATACGCGTTCTTATAATGTATTATTATTAAGATACAAACAGCCCACTTTTTTCCTATCATTCCAATGATTTGTACTGCTCTTTTTCCTTAAAACAACTTTTAACTATTTAAATTTCATTAATTTTAAAAAGTTTATTATTTTTTTAACGAAATTGTTCTGCAGGTTGGTTTAAGTTCATATAGTTCGAATACGGTGTTAGGATTCTTGATAAATCTACTTAAAAAAAAATCGTTTACTTAAAATTTGATTTCTCAGGAACTATTTGATCAATTTCGCTCAAAATTTTGTATTTTTCCATGCTAAATTACTTTCTTCTTAAAACGACGTAAAAAAACATACCTTACAATTCAAATTTTCTCCTGACTATAATTAAATAAAATAGCAAATATTTACGAACAGTTCTTTTTAGAATCTTTAGTTTCTCAATAAAGAACGACCTTAATAATTGTGAGCAAAAAGTTTCAACTCGCTTTAAAAACTCTCGAGCTATTTTTCAAATTGCGATTAACCCCTATATTCTGAGGTTCAGAAATCCGATTCCGTCGAAAAAAAATGGCATGTTTAATCAGAGAAAGTACGTTTTAGTGTCTGATTTCGTATTTTAAAATATCGCCTCTGCACTATTTAAGTCGCATATTTGAAATCACCCCCTTGAACCATTAGTCCCAGGACGTGAAGATCATTAATCACTAATCATTAGATCAAAAGTTATCAGAGTGGTCCGTTTATTTATTTTTTGCGCCCTGAAGGACTAAACAATTAAATTTTAAATCTGTTTAATTTCGAAAAGTGCTGCATGTATTTATGTGCTGATTTTTTTTCTTATTATTGGTTATGATATGTTTGTAAAAATCGGGTTTTTTATTGAAAGGGAAATAAGCAAAATATATCATTTGATTGTAACTATTTTATTTATATTTTTCATAATTTGTCATAGTTATTTACATTGTAATTTTTTACTGAATTTATTGTATTGCGAAGATTTTATTGCTAGAAACGCATGATTATTTTAAAAATCAATTTTCTTCTGTTTTAATTTTAAAAATATTGAGTAATAATCCGCTTAGGTTACAGTTCCTTATTCTGTAGCTACATTTGCTCTGTGTGCGTATTTATTTTATCAAATTATATTTGCAAAACTTCAAAATATAATTGAGCTTAATTAAACATTTGTTAGAATTTTCATTTTTCGTAATTTCAATGTGGTTTATGAAATTGCAACATTTTAAATATGATGTTATGATAGGGGAATTTTGAATTTGATTTATCACTTTCTTATACGCTCAATGCGCGACAGTCTCATTGCAAAATCGCAATTTTTTTTGTACCAATTTTTGTCCACTTCCAAAAATGGGTTCAAGGTCAAACTATCCCTTTCAAGCAATCACTTTTTTTTAACCCTCAATATACTTATTCCATCAACCATCGACGTTTTCCAATTTCCTTAGCAGCAAATTTTGATTGTTGTTGGTCATTTTTGAAAGATTTAGTTTAATTTCCGATATTTTGATGTTATATTATTACGAAACGCAAATTTCGAATTTGACTGATCACATTTTCGCGTGTGAAAATCAAGTTTCGATCGTAAATCTACGTTGTTTCAATCTTTTTTTTTTTGATCCTGTTTTTTGAAACTCTACTATTTTCAACGTATTACGATACTCGAATTCTGAGTTATAAAATAATCACATTCCAACACGCTTAATTAACGACTAATCCATTTCGAATCCATGTCGGTTTCTGATAATTTCCTCTTAGTTTTTCACATTCCAATATTTTTTGTACGAAATTAAGACACCTGAATTTCGAATTATAGAGCAAGGACATTCTGACGCATTTTATTTGTGGCATTCACTAATGAATCGACGTCGTTTACTGATCATAGTTCAGTCCTGCTTCATTTTTTTTAAGATAAAGATTTTGATTAATGATATTCCGACACGCGATTGAAAAACTGAATTATCATTTTTTGATATTGCTCACGACGCTTTTAATACAAATTCAAATTTGTTTCCGTATATTTTTTTTATAAATTTATTCATTGCTTTTTAGCCATTTCCATATGATTTTTTTAAAGTCTCATAGTTTCAGACAAATTTGTTTATTAGATATTATGGCGGAACTTACTAGTTTGGCAATAATATATTCTTTAAATTAATATTTTTTTAAAGTAGTCATTTTTCTGTTAATTGTCACTTTATAGCTATTTTTCGTTAAAATAGTAGCTATAATTACCTCTCATCGAACTTAGTAGCAAATAGTTGCATTTTAGCTGCCATTACATGCTTTCTCTTCTCTCTTACAAAAATAAACCTAAAATTGCAAGAAAAACAATTAGATATCAAATATAATACATAATAATATATAGTATGTAATAAATATTACAATATACAATATAAGTATTTCAAAGCACACAAGTTCGAAAATTCACAAGAACAGGGAGAAAGAGGGTAACTCAAAAGAGATGAATAAAATTCTAAATACATTTTTGATATTTGTGTGATAGGCTAACAGAAAAATTTGGTTGGTTAACGATTTCCTATAAAAGTTGCAGGGAAAATTCTAATTCGAGGTTTTTTGGTTAAGAATAAGTTTGAACTATTTTCATATTTTTTAGGGGATGGTATAACTATTAAAAAACAAAGGGCAATTGTTTAGAGGTAAATTTTAAATGTGTTTTCTAGGTCAAAAATAAGCTACAACTCTTTTTGGCCATATTTTTTTGGTGGAAAGGTTAAAAAAAAATTTCGTATTGGGAAAAAAAATTCAGACTTTTTTTTTTTTTTTTTTTCGTCGTAACCTAGTCTTGGTTAATGCTCCAACGCAGGATAACAATTTTGTATGGGTTAAGGTATGGAGGAACTAGTTTATAGGTTAAAAAGTAGCTAACTTTTGTCTTAACCATTACCTTTTTTAGCAGGTGGGATAACGATTTCTGAATATGGAATAACGGTGGCAGAATTAAAACTTTTTGTTTTTTGGTCAAATATCAGTAAACTTGTTTTGTAGTAAAATTTAACTGGGCCAACGATTTTCTTAGTTGGACATATAATACGGTTTTAGTGTTTGAAAAAAAAATGAAACATAAATAGTGGTTATTAAATGATTTTATTCATTAAGCTATTAATTTTGGTTAAATCCTACGTCTAATGTTCGACTACGAGAAACCTAAGAGACGTTTTTTGATAATTGTTTCATAGACGTCTCCTAAGGCCCACTACTTGTTTTAGCCATATTACGTCTACCACAGTTATGTATAAGACGTCTATACTTAAGCCATTGTGGATTACATATACGTAAGTTATTAGTAAGGCCCGGATTTTGATGACATTTGCATTTTTTGCATTTTAGGACATTTTTTGTCCTTTAGAGCATTTTTTTAGATTTATAGGGCATTTTCTTTAAATTTTGGGGCGTATTTTGCATTTTAAAGCATTTTTCAAATTTTTTGTTTATTTTTTCTAATTTTTATTATTTTTTATTATTACACTGGCTTCCAAACAACGAAGAAAATCTCTAGGATATTAACAGGTGAAGTAACATCTTTTCAAATTGAAGAAGAATTGTCAGTAAGTGTGACCGTCCTTTTCAAGTACGCACCAATAACATCAGTAGACGTTGAAAGAAGCTTCTCCTGGTATAAAAATTTGCTTTCAGACAAGAGACGCTCGTTTACATTTCAAAATATTAAAAAAAAAATTTAATAATCCACTGTAATTCTGATATTTAGAAATATTATGAGATGAAAGTTGTTATATTCATTTAAATTTCGATACAAAATGAAAATTTTTTGGAGTCAATATATTTTCCTTTTTTTTTGTTATTTTAGGATATAAAACATATTTTTCAAACTTTAATGAACGTAGAACAAGTATTGCATTGCTTTATATTTCTTGAAACGACTCATAATAATTGTAAAGAGTAAAACATTGTTCAATATTTTTACTTCTATTTAAGTGATGTCATAAGGCATTTTTAGCGCAATTTTCGCATTTTAAGGGCATTTTTTGCACTTTTAAGGGCATTTTTTGCAGTTTGTAAGGTCATTTTTTGAACTTTTTAAGGGCATTAATTGAGATTTTTTAGGTCATCAAAATCCGGGCTCTAGTTATTAGAAAACGTTTAGTTTGAGTGATGAGATAACGAAAATACTTTGTGGGAGTACGTGAGCTAACGATTATTGCGGGTTACGCTTGTTTGAAGATTTTGAAATTTTGTGTGGAGCGATTTTTGACACATCTTTTTTTTTTTTTTTTTGGAACCTACAATGGGTAGGATTATTCTCTTGGACGATAAGAGTCAGAGGGCTTCTGCTCCCAAAGGAGTGCTCCAGGTTCAAATCCCAGAGGAGGCTTGTTATAAAGAATTCTACTCCTGGCTCTCACATCAGATAACAGTGGTGACGAAAAATATCCTCGATGGCAGATGACATGAGTTCGAACTCCCTTGCCGTTGGACTTAATGTGAGAGGCTTCCATGCTTTTTCTTTCCATGCTTCGAGTTTTTCCTTTAGTTGTTTTACGCTTCGGATTAGTTTCATCAAACAATCCTTCACGAAAGCCAGTTTATCCCAATACTTGATCCAGGAGCTCTCCTGCCTTCTGGGATGGTTTCAAAACTACATGGCTATGGAGTTGAACATTGATAGTCATCAGGGGTCTGTCCAGACATTTTGTGAAAGATCCGTTTTTTTGTAAAAATTGTGAAAAAATTGCTCATAATTTGTGAATATAAAATAAACGTTAAGTCACATTCTTTCAACCAGGGTCCGCTTTTGTAAATTTGTGCAAATAGGGTCCGTTATTGCAAAAAAACTTTTTCAAGGAGTTTTTAAATTGTAAAGACATACACAAGATTATGCTCAGGCACTGTAAAATTATAATTAAAAAAATTAAATTTTAAAAAATAAACAGCAATTGCAGCTACAAAATTAGAGATACAACATAAAAATATTTGGTATTTAGCCTATACTGCTGAACGCAGAATATTCATTTCGGACGAATAAAGGAAGAAGCGTCTGCCGAAGACAAAATTTAGTTCGCTTACATCTGTCTTTCTCCCCCCTCTTTCCTGGGAAGGGTTTATTGATTAACAAAACAATAATGAAGATAAACAAATTTGTGAAGGGTCCGATTAAAAGATAAATTATTTTGTGAAGGGTCCGTTTTTATGAAAAGATATTTTGTGAAGGGTCCGTTAACGGACCCAAATTTCTTCTAAACAGACCCCTGGTCATAAACTCAAAAATGCATCGACTGTTTGATGCAGTTTATAAAATAAAATGAACGGGCAAACGTATTGTTCAAAATTATACTTTCCTGGTCAAAAATCAGTTAAAACTTCTTGTTGAAGCTTTTTTTTTCTTAATGGGAGAGCTGTTGAAAATATTTGTGGTTGTTGTAATTCATTTACGTTACACTAGAGCTGCACAATGGGCTATTGACGACGGTCTGGGAAACAATCCTGAGGATAGCACCCCCGCTTCGGTAGCCCGACGACCTTCACGCGAAGACGAGCACTTTACTATAGAACAGTTTAAAATAGGACCAATACCGCACACCCTCGGTCCCTACGCAGACTGTGAAAATATTTGGCTGATCAATATAAGATTAATTTCGCGTGTGCTATCAGTTCCAAACTGAATTCGTAAATTCGGTTCAAAAATAAGCTTAATCAGGTATCAAAGTTTGTATGGCTTCAAAATACATGTAAGCATTCCTGCTATAGCCTAAACTGCTCTAGGCAGGAGGGGGCAATGGAGGTTAATGGTTAATTATTTCGTTGACCAATGGCATGATGGGGCAATGTAGTCAGCATTCCACACCGATTTTCCCAGACGATCTAATGGAAATCGATCTGAAACTGGGACCCGCCCTGTCATCGAACCCAAGTTTCTTTGAAAGACAGTTCAGTGTCTTACCAAATGAGACATCGGGACTCTTTTTTTTATTGTGGTAAACAAAATTATAAGCTAGTAGTTTTCAGATGAAAAGTTTGAGACGTATTTATAAGCTTACGATATTTTCATATAGGCTAACTCTACGTGGTAAAATTTTAAATTTCGCTTTCAAAAATCTCAGAATTCTTAAAACATAACAAAACGCTATTTTGCCGTTACAAAGTCTAAAAATATTTAAAAAAATATCTGGTTAATAAAAGAATGAATAAAAGGAACAAAGCACATAAATAAAAATTTAAAAAAATGCAAAAGCACGAGATTTTGATGGAACATCGGAGAGTTGTTGAGTTTGAAGAAGATAGTTTTTGTTTTTGGAATTTGAGGTTTATACTAACCCGCTACGCGTTTTTCTATATACATTTTTAACAAGATTATTACTAACCCGTTACAGGAACTTCAATTTGTTACTTTATGCCTTGTTTTCAAATAATGAGTTTTTTTTTTTAAAAAAAGGAAGGTTTCTTAATATAGCTTGATTTGTTACATCGTAATTCTTATTTTAGTACAAGATATATTTTTTATTGTGCTAATGATATCCAACCATAGACTTATGGAACTAAAATTCAAATTTTTGGAGCTTGCTGTCAAAGACTTAGCTATATGTTATTTAATTTTAGTTATATTTTATTTATTTATTTAATTTCTTTTGCTGTTTAGCAATCGAATTTTTTTATGGGACATCGTTTTATTAATTGACCAATATTCGATGGAAGAAAATCGATGGATGGAAAATCATCTAGGGATTTTTTTGAGACACTTTTTATCTGTGGGATTGGGTAAAGAAATTTTTGGTGGTTAAATGTAGGGCTAATGGTTTTTTACAATGGGCTAATTTTCGAACACAAAGTTCACTTTTTTGGTTTTTAGGTCAGAAATTAGCTTATACTTGTTTTGGCTGTAAAAAAATTGTTTAGAAAAGAGACAAATGAAATTTTTTGATGGGTTAATGCAGAGGTGGGCACCACAAATGATGCGGCAATGCGTTCTGAGTGATCCGCGATTCTGTTAGCAATGGACAGCTCTATACAACGTTAAAAAATAAAAATTACTCTAACGCTTATTACATATTTACTCTTTGTCATTTTAGTTCAGGAATATGTGTTAATTACTTATTTTTAATCAGTAATAAACATTGTTTGAAACAAGTACCGCTCATTGCCCACGGATGAACATTTGAAAAATCTTTAATCGTTCTCAACTTTAAGTTTACAACTAGTCAATGAAGAATTGGTTAGAATCTAAACAAAGTGTCATCGGGGTAAATGTTTCAATGTTGTGTACAAGCATGTGCAATTATTGCGACAATTTAAAAAAAAAAGACTTTGAAATGGGCTAATCGTTCAAACATTTGATTCAAACATATCTCTGTATAATTTTTTCAGTGGATTTCCGAACCAAAAGTTTTGGAGGGTTAAAGAAGAGTAACAAAATTTCAACAACATTTTGAGTAAAACCTCATACTGTGGTTTCTAAAATTCTAAGTAAAGAAATTAGTTAAAACTTGTTTCTTCTGCCCTTTATTAATAATTGGTTTATATATCATAAAACATGTAAAACCAATTTCAGTCATAACTTTATTTTAGCTAGTGATCTGACGAAAAGGGTTGCCGGATTTAAGTCAGATTAAAAAAAAGAAAAAGAAAACTGGTGCGTTTTGTTTGTTGCTCAAACCACTAAAAAGATAGGTTAAAATAAATACAATCAATTTTTATTAAAATAAAATATTTTTAGAAAATTCAGATAACGTTAAAGAAACTTGATAATGTTAATTACATAGTACTGTTTGCCAAAATTAAGATTTTGCCTTGAATAACTTTCGTTCTAATGATCGGATTTTCAGGTGGTAAGTGTCAATCTTAATGGCTTCTGAGGTGACTTCAAATAAGCTAATTAATGCTAACCATTAAAATACGAAATCAGACACAAAAACGCACTTTCTCGGAATAAACACTTTTTTTTTTACAAATTTCGATTCCTAACCCTTTGAGTAGGGAAGGGGGTAAATAACATTTCGAAAAAATTGGATCAAAATTTGGGGTGCTATGAACTTATATATATTTAGTATCGTCAAAAAAAGAGACCAAGAAATATTGCCATAACAGTAGAAGAAATTTAATGTAACCATACTCTAACTGCGTAATCGACAAGAGAAACCTACTCCGTCGCTAAGCAATCCAGTTGAGGAATAAAACAGAATGAAATAATAACTGAGGCGAACATTGTGTTAGCTCTAATTGAAAAGGCTTTTTTTACCTATTTACCTTTTCAACTACAATAATCAAGAGTATTAGTAATTAGAGCTCATACGTTGCTTTGGCGACCGCTGCTGTTTGATAATTTTTTTAGAATTTATTTTTTCACCTTTAATTTTATTATGCATTAAGTGGCTGAGTTTATTTTTGAGATATGGGACCAGAGAGAACCCATAAATACTTCTTGAGTTGTGAATAAAAGAGAATTTCATCATTTGAACAGCATTTTTGGTTTTTATTGTTTTAAATAAGAATCAGAAATTCTAACCTACATTTCAAACTGGATCGTTTTCAATACCAATTCCGGTGAATATCACAAATAAAGAGGGTCCAAACTGATTGACACGGTCCCAAAAGTCAGAGTTGAAGCAGGAAAAAAACGATACCAAGGCCTAAACTTATCGAGGAAAAGCCAAAGAGCGTAGGCGGGGATATCTTAAGCGTTACACACAAACGGAAGAACGAAAGGATTCCGATCGCAAACGCAAGTTTTAAGCTCGTCCCTCACAAAAGTGCCTAAGTGGTTGAGAGAACTGAACCTTACCGAAGAGCGAATGGTGACTTTCCGAACTCTTTTCATTCAAATACGAGAACTGGGTGTTGATCACCAGTTAGGGATAAAAGGATCCATTGTCAACATACCCATTAACTTGCATAAGCGCATAGACTGTCTTCCCCGCAATATAAATGATTCATTCAAAAATCATGTAAAATTGAAAAATCATATTTCGTGTATGAGCTTGTGAATCCGAAACGGGTGTATGATGCAGCTTACAATCTCCATCAAACACCAGTGTACCAATCCGAAAATGTTAATATTGATCTCGATTGGCTGTTCAATGTCTATTCAGTCATCAAAAGAATTCACATAGAATGTGATTGATTTGCATTTAAATATGTCTGCGAAATTGTGTGCCGAGCAGTTCAGGATTAACAGTTAAAGATGTCCAAGATGAAAACACAATAAAGTTTCTGTTTAAAAAAAAAAAATTAGACAACAACCATTCTGCCAATGGGTAACCTGTGATCGACTTGAGGCGATCCCAACTTTCTTCATTTTGTAGTGAATCGTATTTTCTTTATTTTTTCTTATCTTCCTTTCTTTAAATAATTATGGAGGAAACATTCGTTTATCTTTTAACATACATCTAATATAGTAAGTGTAATTTTAAAGATTATTTTCTTTTTTAAATAGTCCTTAGAAAAATATCTTGAAGTTTTTAGGCAAAAGATTTGTCCTTAGTAGATTTCTGCTCAAAAAGAAAATATTGCTTTCGTTTTCATCTCCTTTAAAAATAAAATTTGAATAGATTTATAAATTATTTATAATTTTCAAAGATTTTAGTATTTGGACACTTGAACTTTATAAAAAGCATTCTTTACATTTTTCAAGTTTTTTTAACCTCTTTAAATATGGAAATTTCATACTTAAACCAAATTTTGTATTATCTTATTTATATACAGAGTTGTAGGACGAACCATAAAAAAGATCTCATAAAAAGATTATAATACACATTCACAAGTTTTAAATGATTCAATATTTTTTTTATTTTTATAATTGATAAAATTAGTGAACGTTACGAGACATTTAAAAATATTGAAATATGTATGTTTAAGAATATTGTATGATTCATTTTTAAAAAAATCGTTTCATTCTTCAAAATATGGGAATTATGTGAACTTTCATTAGATAAAGATAATTTTATGCATTCTGCAACTAATTTTCGTAAATTCATCATAAAATGTTGCTCAGCATGTTAAACAGTTTCGATTCTGATCAAAATAATGATCAAGAAAGATCCAAAACGTAACGGATGATGTAACTGTAACTAGATGGTAAAGATTTCATTGGCATCAAAAAATATAAAGAAAATAAACGCCCATTTTTAAGATTCGCATGACGTGAATGAGAAAAAAAAGGGACATGAGAACTGTGAAGTTTCCAATGCGAAAAAAAGTGGAAAATAACGCTGGAAAAACCGTAGAACTCCAAGAGTGAAATAGAAAACAAAAAACTAAATAAAAACAAAAAGAAAGTTAGAAAAACCGCAATAGCCGCGAAAGGCGAATCAGGGCAAAATGCACGTCTACTTGCCATGGATAGATTATCGTTAACAATGGCATGCAGATGAATAAACAAGATTCCCGGGTATCAAGATGAGTTTATGTGAATAGGGTGGTCAGAAGTTTAGCATTATCGAGATTAAAATTATCCCCAAGATGCAAAGAATGTGAAGCAACAGCTTTATCGCACTTTTTAAAAGAGACTTATCGACCATGTTTCTTTAATCAAAATTTTACAACGCGTCTAATTTAAACAATATAGCCAAGGTAGAGCCGTGATGGCTCAGGGGATAGATCGTTCGCCTTCCACTGAGGTTAATTGGGTTCGAATTCCAGCTATGGCTGGTCGATACGAATTTCGCATCCAACCACAGTGCTGACATAAAATATCCTCAGTGGTAGACAGATCATGTGCTAGAGTCCCATTGCGGCAATGCTAACCATGGGAGGTTTTCTTGGTTTTCCTCTCCATGTAACGTAAATGCGGGTTAGTTCAATCAAAAAGGTTCTCCACTAAGGCAAATTTTCCCCAATGCTTGATCCAGGATTTCCCTTGTCGTCTGTACTGGGTTCAAAATTACAAGGCTACGGGGAGTTGAATATTGGTAGCCCCAAATTCAAATTTGGGTCTGCTGTTCAATGACGATTATGAAGAAATATAGCCAAGGCTGCACTGGAAAGGAATTCATTCTCTGTTTCACTCTCTGTTGCCAGGGTTTTTTTTTTCACTTTTATTTTCTATTTTCCGTAGGCATTTTTTATTCATTCACTTTATGTTTTTTATTTCAATCCCTTTAGTTTTCTTCAATCACGTCTGCGAAGTCTTAAAAATCGGTGCCTATTTTTGAACGAGCTCAACTATTGCTTCAAACGTTGCCATTCTTAGGGCTCGCTAGACGTTAATGACTCGCTGTTGTTGTTGTTGTTCATTTACGTCGCACTAGAGCTGCACAATGGGCTATTGGCGATTGTCTGGGAAACATCCCTGAGGATGATCCGAAGACATGCTAACACAATTTTGATCCTCTGCGGAGGGGATGGCACCCCCGCTTCGGTAGCCCGAAGACCTGCACGCGAAGTCGAGCACAATGACTCGTAACGTGGATTTTTGTGCACTCAAAACATGTCAACTTATATTCAAATTTTCATATTTTTTTGAAGATAAGAAACTTTTTATGTTCTCGCTTTAGTTATTATTCATTTAGTAACACAGCATATTAAATCAAAATAATTTAAGCGATATTAAAATTAGTTTTACGTTAAATAATGGTTATGGCTCTTAGATTGAAAAAAAAATGCAAAAGAATACATAATTCGACACGACTTTCTAAAAAAAATCAAAGCAATGCATTTTTATTTCTTATTTAATTATTTATTTATTTTTGACTGATGCTCTGAAAAACATTTTTTTAGAATGTTGAACAATTCCGTCTATAACTGAAATTTCAAAATTGGAATGACCCCTCTCCTCTGGAATCAAAATTAAGTAGTTACGAAGGTAATTATTTCGAACAATTTAACGTCTCCGCCTTATTCGAAATTCTTGCAAAATATATTTTTTATTCATCGATCCAAAATCTATTGTTGAAATGTTTTAGTGTATACTTAAGGACGTATTTCAATTATCCCTTTATTTTATTATTATTTTTTGCTTATATTACTCAAGTTATGTGATTGATACTCAAGATATGATACTCGAGTATGAATAGTAAGTATGATGGGGGTTTTCACTATTTTTCTTCATCTTTCCTGCCTCTCTTAACAAAATAAAGGGATCAGTTTAATTTCTAATAATTTTAATAAGTTTAATTGTTTCTAACTGTTTCAAGCAATTAAATGTTATGTCCAAACAGATTTCAATTCTGGGGTTAATTAAATCATTATTAAGTCACAAATTCTAAAATTCTTCTATAAATTCAGCATAAAAGAAACATTAACATTCTTGTCTCTTAACGGCAAAATAAAAGAACCTTTTCTATTTATAATTTCCAAAAAAAAGTATATCAATACTATTTGTTGAACATATTTATTACAGCTACAAAATTATTTGTTATCCAAAAATCTCTTAATCTATCTTATTTTAATATTAAGGGAATTCTATAGTTAGAAAAAGAGCAATTGTTTGAGATGATGATTCTAAAAATAGCACGGTTTTCTATTTTTAATATTTGCTCTTTAATAAAATAAGGCATAGTGAGCCTTTTTCTGATATAACAATATTTTTTTTGAACTGTGATAAAGTTGGGAAATAATATTAACAGCTTTTTTAAGCAAATTTTTTCAACATTAACCTTTTTAAAAGGGAAACTTTCTAAAAGATAGCGGGAGAAGATAAGTTTAAACGTCAATTATAAAATTGCATGTCCATTATTTTTGTTCATTTAAAAAACAAAGCAATATGTTGAATTTTTTTGCTGTGCACATATCTGCATTTACTTTTCATTACTTAAATAAATATGAAACAATAAAAAAACAATCAATAAATATCCTCATTTTTAAAAAAATAGTATGCTTAGTAAATAATCAGCTGTTTTGCATCGAATAAACTGAAACAGCAGAATGTTTTTGAATTTCTTAACAAGATTTAATTCTCAGCTAGATGGCAATAATTTTAAATTTTCTTTTCATAAAATCTTGACAATAATTTAAAAAGAATTTTTACTTTAAAGGCAAAACCTAAATTAAAGTACTAAAACAAATTTTTTAATGAATTATTGAGAAAATAATATACGTGGTAGTGTAAGGAATAAGATTTACAGAAATTTTAACATTTAATTATATAGTTGGTAAAATAGTTCTGCGAAACAAGCGTGGACAGGTAATTAGGACAATATATAAGATGTTGAGAAATTTTAAAGTGCTTAAAAATTTTGACTACGTATTCGTATTAATAATTAAGTATGCATTGACCATATCTATGCATACGTATGTACATTATTGAAATTGTATCAGTAATTAAAAGAACAAACTAAAAAACCAAATTAGAAAAAAGGTGATGTATAATTACATTCTATCAGAAATATGCTTTTAGAAAACTAGACATTCCTCGAATAAAATGTTTTTTATTCAATAAAAAGTATTATTCAAATCCCTTTAAAAATTCGCGAATCAATTTTTAAAAAAACTAAAAGGAAACATCGTATTTTATAATTGAAAAAAAATAATTAGGAATCTGTTATTAGCAAAAAAGTAATAAGAAAGAAAACTTTACGCTACTCGTGTGTAAGTCAAATTCTTTTTAAGTTAACCACATTTAATTGTCCCCTTTAAATATTTCTTTGTTGTCGCAAAAATTATTTTTTTTATAATAATTAATTTTTCTCTGCTACTACTAAGTAAAAACATATGTAATTTTATATTTTTCAATGGAAAAATATGTAGATAAATATGGTTTTAGAAAAACATCTACACCTAATAGTTCAAAATTTTTTCACCCACAATCAAATTAAATAATAAAAAATAATAAATAATTATTTAAATTTACTCTTTGCATGAAATTAACTTTTGGTAAACGGGTTTAATGAGCGCGTGTAATTTTTTAAATTGATTAATTAGTTTAAAAATATGACTAAAAACGCAAAAAGTGAAATTAACATTAAGGTGTCTGAACTGCGGATTGCTCTCCTGACGAAACTATGGGGACCATATTTTCTCCAGGAAACTATGGGGACCATACCCCCTATGTAATGAAGGTTAAGAATCGAAATATGTAAAAAAAAATATGTATATTCAGAGAAAGTACGTTTTTGTGTCCAATTTCGTTACTTTATTAATAGTTATCACTAAATAATTAGTATATTTGAGGTCACCCCATGGGAACCATTAAGATTGAGAAACGAATCAGATAATTGGAACGGAAGTTATTCAGGGTGATATATATTTTTTCAGGGCACTGTACATTACATGGCATGATTTGAAAATCGTTAGTTTATAGGGGAAACAGAAGTAAATTTTAAACTGCTTGAAATTATAATAATCCATTTCCAAACTTTTGCAACCAAATGTATTCTTATTAGTATTTTTAACAGAGTTTTATAGAAAATTCGTGATAAAAAGATTCAGCACAATTTTTGAAAAATGTTTAATCAGGAGCAATGTGAATCAACTGCCAGTATGGATTAGGACACAACTGTAATATGTTTTTTATGTAATATGTATATAATATGTAATGAGTGGTTTTAGGCTGATTTTAAAGTAAATCGGATCAATTGCAGCAACAACAAAAAAGCATCGCTATATATTCAGGGGTCTGTCCAGACATTTTGTGAAAGGTCGGGTTTTTGTGAAATTATGAAAAAATTACTCACATTCTTTCAACCAGGGTCCTGCTTTCATGAATTTGTGCAAATAGGGTCCGGTTATTGCAAAAAACTTTTTCAAAGAGTTTTTAAATTGTAAATAGATACAAGATTATGCTCAGCAGTGTAAAATTATAATGAAAAAAATTAAATTTTCAAAAATAAACAACATTTGCGGCTTCTAAATTAGAGATGCAACTTACAAATATTTGATATTTAGCCTATACTGCTGAACACAGAATATTCATTTCGGACGAATAATGGAAGAATCGTCTGCCGAAGACAAAACTTAAATCGTTTACATCCATCTTTCTTGTTTTCTGCCCTGGGAAGGGTTTATTCAATTAAGAAAACAATAATGAAGATAAACAAATTTGTGAAGGGTCCGATTAAAAGAAAAATCATTTTGTGAAGGGTCCGTTTTTAAGTTCAAATATTTTGTGAAGGGTCCGTTTTCGTGAAAAGATATTTTGTGAAGGGTCCGTTAACGGACCCAAATTTCTTCTAAACAGACCCCTGATATTACTAACATTTTAACTATTTGTGCTAAGTACCATTAAGAAATAAAAGTTAATAACTTCAGCTAGAAATTTAAAAAAAAATTGCGTAGTTAAATATCCTTATAACTAAAATTTATTTGCGCAGTAAAAATTTCTAATAGTACAATCTTATTATTAATTTATTTTAATATTGCGGAATATTGCTGCCCCCCACTGTATTTTTGAGGGTCAGAAATTCAAATCCGTTAAAAAAAAAAAAAGGTACGCTTATTCAAAGAAAGTACGTTTTCGTGTCTGATTATGTAACTTAAAATATCGTGTGTACAAATCTGTTCAAAATCCGATCATTGGGAGAAAAAGTTGTTCAGAGTGATGCAATATTTTTTTGAGCACTGTACTTGATGTATATAAATGAATAAAAACTTAAATTATTCACACATTTCGAATAAACAAGTTTTCCTTCAATTAAAAAAAAATTCTGAAGCTTGAAGACATGAAAATATTTTTTTTATCATTGTATCATTATACAACTTGTAGTAGGTAAATAAGTGATTGTTTCTGTCGCAGTATCTATTATAACATATTATTCTAACAGGCAACATTGGGACGTCTGGTGCATTATTATGACATGAATTTTTTTATTTATAGCTTTTAATGAATAGTAATCAATAAATTCAATTTAAATGCAATAGAAAATGTGTTTATACGCTTAGTTTTCGAACAATAAGGTAAAAAAAAAAAGAAAAATAAGCCAATAAAAGTTTGCTTTTAAATTAAAGACTGTTTTTTTTACATAAAATTAAATCCTTGGAACTTTTTAGAAAAGACCGACTGCTATTGCTACCCTGCTAACAAATGCTTACAATGGATGAAAATTTTGAAGACGCGGATAAAGGTTTACTACCATGGGGACTAACATTTGAAGGCAAAATTCAAATTTGTCATTTCAACGACAAAACGTTTTGTAGTTTGCTCTTGTTAGGCAAGATCATTTTGCGGATGGGACAACAAAAATTTTATTCAAATTAATATGCGTTAATAATTTCCTATCCCGGGCTATTTTTTGAAAGTAAAAATAAAGAGTTTTCTAGCTCAGTTAAAAAATTTTCAATCCAAAACTTTTTTGACAAATGGGAAAGCGAATATGTTATGTGAGTTAACGATGTCGTGAGCTGGGCTTAAATTTGGAGGCAAAATTTAAATTTCTGTTTTTATTTCTTTCGTTCAGCTAAAATTGATTTTGAATATTATTATTATATCTTTTAATATATTAATTATTATAGTTCTTAAATATTATTATACCTTTTTTGTGGAGAGATAACGAAGTATTTATTGTGATATCGATTTTCTAAATTCGATATTAAATTCAAACTTTCGAATATTTTGTCAAAAAACAACGAAATCTTGTGTTGGCCAATTTTTTGGTAATCAAATTAAAGTTACCGATTTCCTGTAATTTTTATTAAAATTTAAAACATTTTAAAAATTGCCAGAAAATTTTTCTGTTTGTAAGTGTCACTGGTAGAATTGTCATAAAAGCAACGCAGTTTTATAAATGATTTTTTTTTTCGAATAATTATTTGGACAAAAAAAAAGCTTTTTTTTAAATTAATGAAAATGAAAAAGATTGTGTTTAAGAAAATATGTACACTACCGGTCAAAAGTTTGCGAAAATTTTGAAATCTACAAAAAAAAGTTCTAAATTCAAATGTTCATAGAACTGCGAAAAATCATTCAAATGGCATGAAAATTTGATATGTTCTAATGTGAACTCTTTACAGTTAGTTACATATGATCAAATTGCAATACTTTGTTTTTTGCGAACTGAATCCACCTTTTCATCATGAGTTGTTTCTATGGTGAAAAAAGTTGTTAAGTTTGAACACTTGCCAAACTTGCAAAAAACTTTTTTTGTACTTTCTGTTAATAGAAAATAGTTATTTGAACAGTTTATGTAAGTCCTCAAAATTTCAAATCGATTTGATTTTTTTTGACGAAGTTATAGAATTTTGAAAAACATGTGTACTTTTCTCGATTTTTAAGCATTCCACATTTGCGGTCCTTTGGTCTATACATCTTCGACCAAAGAACTTTTTAATTTTAATGTTTTCTATATTTTCAAATAATTAATATTGATTATAAAACAAATATTCTTATTTATTTTTGTAATTATTGTTACTACAAGGAACTTATTATGAATATAATTAAAACAATATCTCATAGATGTCACATTTCATCTAAAATTTGTTTGTTCTTGCAAACGATGCTCTGATATTTGAATCGAAGTCAGTTATGGGACATTTTACAGCAGGAATGGAACTCTATATCACTTGAAGTGATTAATGGTTTATTAGAACGAATGCTATGCATATGTAAGGCTATAATAAAAGCAAAAGGTGGATGGTTCGATGAATCTAAGATTTAAATGTTAATTTATTTAATTACAAAATACGAATAAGAATATGTTAAATATTTGACCTGTTGTAAATAAAATAGTTTAATAAAAATGCAAATTTTTTATACTATTGTTATTATTTTTTTAGAATTATTTATGTAATTATTGTTATAACTTTTTCATTTAATTTAATATAAAGTAAAAATATCACAACAAAACTAATACAGGTAAGCAATAAATATAAACAATAAATATAAACAATAATAATTACAATAATGAATAAGAGTATTTGTTTTATGATAAATATTAATTATTTGAAAATATAGAAACATAAAAATTAAAAAGTTCTTTGATAGAAGATGTATAGACCAGAAGACTGCATATGTGGAATGCTCAAAAATCGAGAGAAGTACACATGAAAAGCTGGATTCAGTTCGCAAAAAACAAAGTATTGCAATTTGATCATATGTAACTAACAGTAGAGGGTTCACTTCAGAACATATCAAATTTTCATGCCATTTGAATGATTTTTCGCAGTTCTATGAACATTTGAATTTAGGCCTTTTCTTTGCAGATTTAAAAATTTTCGCAAACTTTTGACCGGTAGTGTACCTTGTGCTTTGAAATCTACAATTTTGAGAAGAAGAAAAAAGCCAGCAAAAGGAGCAGGTTGCAACGTTAAGAGTTACTTTTATTTTTTTCAAAAAAAAAGGAAACTATAAATAGTGTTGCTGCAACTAGAAAAAAAAACAGAATTGTTTTTGAATCATTATTGAATTTAATTTTTGATCGAAACAGGTAATCATAAAATTAAGCATGGAACATGAGAATGAAATTCGTACCTGAATTATGGTTTATCACATTATGCACCTAAATCAACGTCATCGCTCTTCCATATCAGGACAAAAAGGCCACAACTTGTTCTGTAAAAATTGCAAAGAAAATTATAAGAGAACAAATGTGGTAATCGGCATTTCAAATCACAAAATTTAATAAAAATTTATTGCAAAATTAACGACACTTACATTTTAAAAAAACGAATGTGTGCACTGTGCGAAGGATCACGGGAACAGGTAGAAACGAGACAGCAACTTTATAGTTTGTCTATTTAATGAACTCCCCTTAGGACAAAGACTAAAGCCGTATACTGTTATGGAGTCTCAGTCGTTTCAGGTGGCCGGGGTGCAAGTGGCCCTTTTTACACCTTCATCATGAGGTGAGGATCGTTGAGGTGGTATGCGTTCTATTCCTTGTAAAATAAAAGTAATTATTATTAAGTGGACACATTACCCGAGAATTTATCATCAGAGATGATGCAGATTGAACAGTCTGGAAAAAAAGATATCACCCTGAATAACTTTCGTTCTAATGATCGGATTTTCACAAACAAATTGTCAAACTTAATGGTTCTGGGGGTTACTTCAAATATGCTCATTAATTAGAACTAACTATTAATCAAGTAACGAAATCATACACAAAAACGTACTTTCTCTGAATAAAAATGTATATTATTTACATATTTGGAATCCTGACCCTTGAAATCGGGGGGGGGGGGGTTTGAAAAAATTTCGAAAAAATAGGGTCGCAATAAAGATTTATATATATGGTGAAAGTTTAAAAATATGCCAAATTACCTTGCCATAAGGTGAAACAATAAAAAACAACCTTAAAGAAATTAAATGAATGACAAGACTACGAAACGTGTTTCTCTGTTGCAACGCACCAAGAGGAGAATTTTTGAGGCTGCTTTCTGGGCAAAGAAAACAGATTGTTTTTTTTTTAATTTTTTACTCTCCTTTAAAAGTAAAATTTGAATCTATTAATAAATCATTTAAGATTTTAGAATCTGAACGTTGAACTCCCTATCTGACATTTTTTAAAAACTGTTTTAACGTCATTAGTATGAAAATTTTGAGCTAAAACCAAATTTACATAAGTTATTATAAATTTATAAAGAGTTGTAGGGCTAATTACTTTTACACCTCAGTTCGAGTCTCTTAGGTAAGGGAAAGAAAAAACATAAGATCCAAAAAAAATTTGGAGGACCCGAAAAAGATTTCGATTTTGATGCAGATTTGATTTTGTAAAATTCAGGATATTTCTTTTCGATAAAATTGACATGTTACAACATTCCAGTAACAACATTCCTTAGTAAATGTCCAACAATGTACAAAACCACAGCATTCAATATTTAATTTCGAAATTTTAGATGTAACATTTGTGAAATAACAAGCAATTTTTAAATTTAGAATTCTTAAAGAAATTAGCTAATTACTTATATGAGTCCACTCTTAAAACTATTAATCATACATAAACTATCCTACTGCCCAATATGGGGGCCCTATAATTTGCACTTCATAAGATTTGCGAATGATACTAAGTAAACTTGGTTTGCAGTAAAAATAATGGATGTTATTTACACACTCATTTCATTAGTTTATTAAAAGATATAATTTAAAAAATTTAAAAAAAGGAAAATGTAAGTTTAAAATACCCCTAATTAAATAAGAGAACAATTGTTTTTACAATACTTTTTTAACTTTGACATTCCTCTCATGAGATAATTTCTTTTGTCCTTTTTTTATTATTAGTTAAAGCCAGCTTACGCATTCTTGTATTAATTTTTGCATTTTATATTTGAAATTTCAAAGTCGAATGGCATTATGAGATGATGATTCTAAAAATAGCACGGTTTTTGAATAGATGACAAATAAGGCATATCGAACATTTTCCTGATATGCAATATTTTTTTGAATTGTGCTAAAGTTAAAAAATAATATTTAAAACCTTTTAAGCAAATTTTTTCAACATTATACTTTTTAAAAGGGCAACTTTCTTAAAGTTAAATGAGGGGAATAAATTTGAACTTTAAAATAAAATTGTATGTCCGTAATTTTTTGTTCATTTAAAAAACGAAACAAAATGTTTTTTTTTTTTTTGCTGTGCACCCATAGGCATTTGCTTTTCATTACTCAAATAAATAAGAAACCATAAAAAAGACGATCTTCATTTTTCGAAAAAAAGTATGCTTAAGTAAATAGACAGTCTGAATCGAATCAATTTGATTTGCAGAATATTTCTAATTTCTTGATAAGATTTAATTTTTAGCTAGCTAACAATTATTCTAAGTTTTCTTTTAATAAAAATTAGACAATAATTTAAAAAGGATTTTTACTTTAAAGAAAAACAAAATTTAAAGTACTAAAATAATTGATTAGTATACTAATGACAAATAATATACGTGGTAGCTTAAAGAATAAGATTTCGAGAAATGTAAAAATTTAATTAAATAGTTGGTAAAATAATTCTGTAAAACACGAGTAGACGGGTAGTTAACAAATTATAATTTTAAGATGCTTAAAAACGATGACTACGTATTCGTATCAATAATTATAAAATATATAATGTAGAAATTGATAAACATATTATTCCAAATATATGCATACGTTGTTAATGAAGGGACAAGCTAAAAAATAAAATTAAAAGGAGCTGGTGCATAATCGCATTTTATCAGAAACATGCATTTATAAAAATACTATTCATTGAATGAAATGTTTTGATTCAATAAAATGTGTTATTCCAGGCTGTTTATCAAATTATGAATAGATTTTTAGACGACAAAAAAAGAAATATCGTATTTTATAATTAAAAAAAATGATTAGCAATCGGTTATTAGCGAAAAAAATATGAATGAAATTTTACTCTACGCGTGCGTAGGTCTACTTCCTGATAAGTTAACCACATTCAAATACTAATCGCAAGATTTAAATATTTTTTCATTGTTGCCAAATTATTTTTTTTTAAATAATTAATTTTCATTTTTCTCTGCTTCTATCAACTAAAAACTATTGGAACTTTAAATTTTGCAATAAAAAAATACGTAGATTAATATGGTATAAAAAATTTATACCTCATAATTCAAAATTTTTTCATCCACCATTAAATTAAATAAAAAATAAATTATTTAAAAATTTTTTTTGCATGAAATTATCTTTGGGTAAATGGGTTTTATAAGTAGGTGCAATTTTTTTTCGAATTACTTACTGAGTTTTAAAAATATTACTAAAAACGCAAAAAGTGAAAGTATTAAAGGGTCCAAACTTTGAATCGCTCCCCTGACCTAACTAATAACACCATTTTTCCCAGATTGCAGCTAACCCCTATATTTTGAAGGTTAAGAATCCAAATATGTTAAAAAAAAGCATGTTTATTCAGAGAAAGTACGTTTTTGTGTCCGATTTCGTAACTGAATAGTTAGCACTAAATAATTTACATATTTGAGATCACCCCCAGGAACCATTAAGATTGACACTTAGTTTGTAAAAATCGAACGCATTAGAACGAAAGTTATTCAACGTGATATATAATAATAATAAATATGAATACAAAATACAAGTATAAATATGTAATTATATAGCAGATATATAGATTTTGATTATCTTTATATATAGATTTTGATTATATATCTATATCTATATAATTATACTTCCATATAAACTGCTGTTTGTAGAAAATGCAACACCATGAAGGAATCATCAGAATCAAATGAAATTCGCAGCAAATGTCAATTATAGGATATTATGCAAATTAATAAAGTTTCAGAGCCATCGCGCGTGCGTGGCGCGCGCAGCGCCCTCTGAATTGATGCTGAAAGCGTATAAATAAAGTGCTGTAGCGGGACGTTGAAAATAGTCTATGATTATTTGTTAGTGGCAAACGTTTAGTGAGACCTGAGTATGCCTCCACGACGGAAGAATAAGAAATTCAAGCAACTTACGGAGTTTGAACGAGGGAGGATAATCGGCCTTCGAGAAGGAGGATTTTCCTATCGCGCAATAGCAGCTCGTATGCAGCGGAACAGTTCCACAGTGATGCGAGTTTGGAAGCAGTGGACCGACGAGCACCGAACAACTCGAAAAACAGGCACTGGACGACAGAAGGTGACGTCAGAGCGCGATGATCGACACCTGCTCCGCATGGCGGTGAATGATCGCACAGCTTCCTCCAGGCAGCTGGCAGCACATTGGTCTACTGCTACAGGTGTACAATTGTCGGCTTCGTCAATTCGTCGTCGTCTGCTGCGCCGTGGATTGCGTGCAAGGGTGCCATTATACAGGATTCCCCTCACGGCGGATCATCGACGGCTGCGTCGGCAGTGGGCTCTTGAGCACAGAGACTGGCGAGCTGATTGGCACCAAGTTGTCTTTTCAGATGAATCACGCTTCAATTTGTGGACCCATGATGGCCGTGTTCGTGTTAGACGTTATGCCGGTCAACGCTGCCTTCCTGAGTGTATTATTGAACGACATAGTGGTCGAACACCCGGAGTTATGGTCTGGGGTGCGATTTCGTATCATGGACGATCCAATTTGATACGAATTGAGGGTAATCTCAATAGCAACAGATACGTCCGTGAAGTGCTACAGCCCGAAGTCGTTCCTTTCCTTCAAGGCATCCCTGGAGCTATCTTTCAGCAGGATAATGCACGCCCACATGTTGCGCGGACTGTTAGAGACTTCTGTTCAGCACAACGCATGCAACTTCTTCCTTGGCCTGCTTATTCGCCGGATATGTCGCCTATTGAGCACGTGTGGGATATGGTTGGTCGGCGTCTCACTCGTGATCCGCGTCCTGCAGTTTCCAAAGAGACGAACTTTGGTTGCGCATACAAGCGATATGGAATTCTCTTCCTCAAGCAGATATTCAACATCTGTTTGACTCCATGCCACGTCGTATAGCAGCACTTATTGCAGCGCGTGGTGGCTGCACCAAATACTGATTTCGGACGCTTAATTTGTTTCTTTTGTTTTGAAAATTTCATCATTTATTTGTATCAGTACAAGTCGTTTCTGCATTAAATTTCATTTGATTCTGATGATTCTTTCATGGTGTTGCATTTTCTACAAACAGCAGTTTATCTATATAATTATACTTCTATACTTCCATATATCTATATAATTATACTTCTATACTTCCATATATCTATATAATTATACTTCCTGTACCAAGTTTGTCAGTATAACAAAGCAACAAAAAACATGTCTCTACTATACGTGACATCACATAACGCTTATTCATCAGTCCAATAGATATCACCCTGTTATACCCTAGTTAATAGTGCAATAACCAGAAAATAGCAGGAAACCAAAAAATAGTAGAGTAATAATGGAAGCCAGAAAATAGCAGATATAGTTTATCACAGGAGGGTGCTTTTTTCTCCCCTGATTCCCTTTCTCTCTTCAAACCTGTCTTAAATATTGATCCAACACTCCTAATTGAAATTGTTAAACCTCGTCACCACTTTTGCTCCAGACAAACGGCGAGGGGAGTTCTTTCCATAGACAGGCTGCATAAGAGATTGTTTAAATTTTTTATATGTTTTGGAAAAGGTGGACTGTTGATTGCCTTGCTTAGTTAATTCTTTATTTTTAGACATAAACTGATCGTTAAAAATAAATTATAAATCACTTAACATAAGTATTGCTTTTCGGTTTATTTTTTCCTCACGCTGCATGCATGTGATTGGTCATTAAAGGTGGCCATGTAAAAACAAGCAGACATACAGTGTGGATTTTCTTTCGTTGTTAGGTACATTTCCAGATGCCGATTTGAGTAATATGTTCTGTTGTTGAAATGCAGGCATTATATCTTAATTATATCATATTATATCTTAATATAGACATTTTTCGATAAATAGCTTCTTTAATTAAAATTGTCCTCTATTTCCTGTTGGAATAGATGGATCAATGTGTTTTATAACATTTTCCATCATGAAAAAGTCAGTTGAAAAATCACTTATTTTAATTGTGGTATGCTTATTTTAATTGTGGTAATAACAACAATGCAAATAGAACTCTATTTAGGCAATCGATAATAAAATAATTTAGGTACATTGAAAGAAAAAAAAAGGTTCTTTCAACAGAAAAAATGCTAATATTCGTAAGAGTCATTAATTAAATAATTCTTTAGTACAGTTCTTTCAATCTATTGTATTTGAAGCTTCAAAGCAGACAATATAAATCGATATAGGGTAAACCAACCAGTGAAGGAACACTACCCAGTGAGGGAACATTTTATATATATATTGATTAAAAATAAGAATTTGAAAGTTTTTCTTTCGATTGATTGGTAACAATAGCTTACTGCCAAACAACTGGAAGTCATCTAGCAATGTTTTCGATTACCTGGTCAAATAGACTTCTCTGGAAAAAAATTTGAATTTGTTATTATCTCTGTAACACATTGTTTCTTTGAAAAAATTATAAGGTGAGTGTTTGTATTTATATGTTTGAAGTTGAATTAATTGCATGTAATAGTTTTATTTTTCTCACTGTGAAAAAAGAATTCAAAATATAGTTATTGAAGTTACGCTTTATTTTTTTAAGCATCATAGCATAATAAAGTACTGAGATAAAGGAGCGTTTATTCACTGGATCATCAAACGATGAAAAACCAGTGAAGGAACAAGTGTTCCTTTATTGTTTTTTTTCCTAAATTAATGAAAATAAAAACAAACTTTAATTTTCTTGTACCTTTAGTGATGTTCCGCATCAAAAATATGTTAAAAATACGAAAAACAACTTCTAACCAGTGAGGGAACAGGCATTTTCCTTTACTGGGCATAGATTTCCCAGTGAATGAACAGTATGTGTTAATATGTTGACATTTTAATTTTCAATTCATGATTACAAAAAGTAGTATTTTCGAAGTATTTATATGTTATAATTTCAAGAATAGGCTTGCTTTTAAATATTTATATGGCTTATAAATTCATAAAGAGCATTAAAAAATAATCAAAATTAAGTGTTCCTTTACTGGATGTCCATTCACTGGCAAGAGCTGTTCCTTCACTTGGTCTTCTTACTACTTGTTATTTGAACCTCCAAAACTTTAAAACAATATTGCGGAAGTTCTCTACAATTTTTTTTACATAATTTTCAATTAGTAACAAATATGTTGACACTGTCATTTAACTAAAATTACGAATTTTGAAATTAATATGATTTTTTAAATGGCAAGCGAAGCTTAAGTGTTCCTTCACTGGTTAGTTAACCCTACCTTTTACTTGTAGTAGCCTGCCGGCAACAAGAAAGAACATATGTCTTGGTTGTAGAATTAGATATGCGCCAAATTCTTGAAAAATTTGTAATTGATTCCAGAATAAATTTTTATTACTTTTTAATACGATTATCTTTTTATTATATATAATCTTTGTTTAGCATATCCTTTTAGTATAATATAATTAACTGAATAACCTCCAAATTGATTTGCCAATTACAGGTCCAATAACTACTAAAAATTGTATAGGGCATGTGTTATTGTTTGCTAATGCGTGTAGGCTCATTATTTAATAAATTATTTTTTTGCATATCGAAAAAGCAAACACTTATCCTTCAATCAAAAACAATAAATATCAAGTGTAATAGATGTAATTGTTATAAAAACTACATACTTTAACGTATACAGTTCAATTTTAAACCAAATTCATGTTCTAACAATAATGAGTTACGCTGACTTAAAGTTGTAAATTCTTATTCAATGTAAAATTTAACAAAGGAATTTAGTTATACAGTCAATGCTAAACTTATAACAGTCCCAAAAAATAAAAATTTTTACTTGTTTCTACACATTGGTGAAAGATAAAATGTTTTTTTACAGTTTACTTTATTATTATTATTTCTTTAATTTTCTATTATTAGTGTAATTAAAAAAACGGAACTTGTTAGATATTCACTGACCACAGATAAAAATTTCAAATGATGTAACCCTTCATTTTACAGCTTTGCCTATAAATTATGGAAAACTGACATTAAGTTAAAAGTCCTTATTTCTAAATCTCCAGTTTTTAACCCTGAAAATGATACCTTGTTGTTTAAAAAATATTAAGTTCAATTTTTTTTGTCATCTGGTTGATTTTAACTTGGAATTGCAAAACTAAAAACCTGTACAGAGCAGAACAAAAATAAATAAATATAAGTTTCATTTTCCTTCTTATTAATAAACACATTTGAATAAAATTATATTATATTTTATGATGATATATCATTTAACATGTTTCCCATACATTTCTTAGTTTTCGCCAACTTTTTAGGATAAAAGAAGAAACAGTTTCTGAAATATAATCGCTAGAATGCAAGCAACGTTTACAAACTTTCGACAGAGTGATTACTACAAAATTTTGAGTCAAAAATCACATATTTACCAAAAACAAAACAGTAAAATTAAATGTAAACATATAATTAGCTTGTAAAAGAACCGTTCTTTTAAAAAAATATAAAAGGTTAAAGTAAAAATCGAAAAAATAAGCATCCATGGAATAATTGTAACAATTTGTTGACAAACATTGCTGTTTTTAAGAAACTGATGGCTTCTCTGAGAAAAAATAATTCACCGATTTCATTGGATGGGAGTACAAAAGCTTTCAGAAAGGGTGCAATAAAAAATCTATTATTAAATTGTAACCAACTAATTTTTTGGAGAATTTTATAAAGTGAAAAATATTAAAACATTTTGAATAATTTTGTCAAAAGAAAAAAAATACCCCCAAAGAATCAGAACATACTTGAATGATAAATAGATTCAGCCCATAGAATAGAACAAATAAATAAATAAATAAAAAAAACTCATGCTTTTATATAAAAAAAAAGTAACCCCCTTCTTCCACCTCCACAACAATCTTTGCCTTTCCTAAACTGCAGTCTCCAAATTGGTCGAAGGTTTCTCCATTCAACCATGACAGGTCAAAGGTTTTTAGCAACCATGAAAGAGAGTTGTAAGTGGCATTCAAGTTTAGCAGGGTTATAATGGAGCAAATTTAAACGCAAGCAAAGTATTGCTCAGTCGATTATATTTCAACTGTTTGGTGATAAATTTCCATCTAAAAAAATGAATGTATTGGATGGAAAAATAAGTTGAAGAAAACTTCTAGCTTTTCTTTAAAAATTCCCTGGCTTTTCCAGAATAATAAGATTTCCTGATAATTCCAGAAGGGTGGCCACCCTGTTACTTACTGATCCCATTAGTCACTGAAGACTGTATAGTGGTCCTAAATAGACCACCATTAGAATGTGATTTTGAATGCTGAACTTAAATTATAAAACATAAATAATTGAGACAGTTAATACAGCAAGTGTCAGTTAGAGTAATAAATCATAAAGTATGCAAACAACTAAGGAAGAACTCCATTATAATAACTTCTAGCATGCAGATTCTCTTAACATAGTTTAAGAAATAGTAAACATTCTAGAGAACATACTTTATATTGGTTATTTATAATTTCAAGGTGGTTATTTATAGTTTCATGCAAGAAGTACCAATGCTAAAATAATTCCACTATTTTCAAATACCTGGAGTTTGCTTCAAAAACTGGTCTAAACACTTCAAAAAGTTTGTTTTTTTTGGAAAAGTTATTGACAGAAGGTACAGAGTCATCAAATTCAGGGTCTACGCTGTCGTAAGACTGTCGCTTTGTTGGATTGCCTAAGATTTCACAAGCTGAAATACAAGACAGAATTATACTACTTGACGCAATTAAATTATGAAAGGGTGTAAAAAATGCCAATAAAAGATAACAAGAACTATGAGTAACAGTAATTTATAAAATTCAATACAAAAAAATATTCCAATCTGCATTATTATTAGTAAATAAACAAAAGCAATGATGATCATAAACAAAAGACTATACTTTATAAACTAGTTAAGGGAAAGAGCTACTAAAATTAAACATGTCAACTTATTAATCCTGAATAAAGTTCATGACAATATAGACAAATTATTTACAATATTTGCATAACTGGTGTGTGGATGATAAATATATGTGCATGCTTGTATGCTGTGATCAGATTTTGTCCAAAAATCTAGAACAAGATTTTTTTTTTCATTAAACCCAACAATACAATAATTTATATTTTTGAAAGAAAGAAAATTTATGATTTTTTAACTACAATGAAATGAGTTTTATGTGCCATTTAAACAAAAAATTTAAAATAAATTATTTGAAAGAATCCTTTTTTTTCTTCTTAATTACCAATACTTATTATGTGTAATCATAGTACTTATCATAGTGGTTCTTTTCGACAAAGTTAAAGGGCTAATATTGACTTCCGGGATCTCTCTAGATGAGAACACGTCTCGAGTGGTTGTCCAGATTGAATCTATACTCACCGCTGAAGAAAATCCACTCCCAATCATCTTCTGTCAAAGACAGAGGTGTTTTCTGAACCATGCTAGATAGTATTTTGTGGTTCACTGTAAATGGGACGCAGGTTGCAGGACTACTGGTATAGGGGCCACCTGTATTAAGTTTCTAGTAGACTGTTATACGTAAAATAGATTTTTCTGCTGCATTATGCAGGTTGCGAGACAATTGTGCCGACTTCACAGAGCCACCTTTTGACTAGAAATCGCTAATAATGGTCTTAACCTCACATTGTTTCCCTTTTGTGGTCTTGATCAGGTTGGCGAACCACTGCTCCCCCCCTCCCTCTCTCTGTGAACTATTTCTGTAAAATGAATACCATATTTCTCGAAACCCAGGGATCCTTACGTGTTCAAGAGTTTGTGGCTCAATCACAGGCTGGCCGAAGACAATGGTGTAGCAAATGGTGACTGGTGCACGCTAAATCTGTCGAGTCACAGTGTCCTCCATGTTTTATAACAAATCAATACCTCTGGGGGTACAGATCCAGGAGTTTCCTTATCTTCTGGATTGGCCCAAAAGGACAAGGCTACAGAGTTAAACATCAGTAGTCGTAAACCCAAAATTGGGTCGGCTGCTCAGCGACGGATATAAAAAAGCAAGTAGTCTGGGCCGGAATAGCCTGGTGGTAGGACACGGGGCCCATGTCCAAGAAGTCGAGGGTTCTATCCCCGCCGACCGAAGACTCCCCGTGTAGTGGATGGTGACTCATGCACGTTAAATATGTAGGGGTCACAAAGTCCTCCATGTTCCCATGACAAATCAATACCTCTGGGAGTATTGATCCAGGAGCTCCCTTTTCTTTTTGGCTGGGATCAAAATTACAAGGATACTGAGTTGAACCTAGGTGGCCGGCTGTTCAGCATCGGTTATATTATAAAAATAAAATAAAAAAACAAGTAGCCTGTGACTGACCCGCTTTGTTTGTTTCAACTCCTCGCCAGCATGTTGGATCGTCTAGACCAGTGGTGCGCAAACTAGGGGTCGCCAAATTTTTATGAAATACATTATCCCTACATGCTGCATACCATACAGTGTACATATAAAGAGTGAAGCGCCGTCACTCACTGATTGATTGCAATTTCATGCTGTCCAATCTTTCTTTGACCGTAATGCGTAATGTATGTAAAGTGTGAAGACGCAAATTTTTCACTTAGCGCCCTCTTCGCGGTAATTCGCCAGTTTTACTGAAAAGCACCTATTTGACTAGACGTTAACCGCAGGGAAAGGGCAAAAATTCTCTTCCGTGATCAGCCAATCAGATTGCGAGGTACGCGGTGTATCTGATAGTCAGAGTGAACACGCGAAGTGTTCGCATGTAGTTGTAGCATGTAGCAGTTGGCCTGCAATTGTTTTAGTTTATCCTCGAGTTTTATCATGTGACGTTGTGTATGTGGCATCAGACAGATTAACTGTGTATTAACTGTTTAGTTTTAGTTTCAGTTTGCTCTTATGTTTAGTTTCAGTTTGTGTATCACGTTAGGTTGTCATTAAATGTGTTTGCGAGATGCTAGATATTGCTCATTTATTTAATAAGTATTGAAGTAATACTTAACCACACAGTGTAATTTTGATTTTTTATACTTTTATCGGGCTTTGCTACTCTTTGTTATCAGGTATGTAGTATCATTAGAGAAAGAATAAGATTTCTGTTAATTTTATTGAATTTCTTGAAAACAAATGATAAAATTTTATATATTATTTGTTTTATTACGATTCCATCCGGAATTTGAAATTAAATTTGTTTGATCTCCAAATTTAAATCCCTGAGATATTTTTTATGGGGTTACATCAAAGATTTTATATTGATCTCATAGAATTACGAACATGGACCACATCCGCTACCATTCATCGTGATATCTTGCAGCGAGTGTGTGCAAGAATTTTAATTCTGCCGCATCACCAAAGATTCTCATATTGAAAGTTTTTGGAGAGCAAAAAATGTTCCTTTATCAAGTGAAAGTAAAATTTGTAGATGTATTGATAGTATTTTGTTTGTTATAAATCTTCCAAACCCTGGATGAAATTGTGACACTCCCTGCATATAATTGTTGTCTCGAATAATAAAAGTAAGGCACTAGTTAAAATATATATATATAATAAAGAGTTAATAAGGTTCATTATTGAGATAAGTTTGCAAAGCGCTGACCTGCTTGAACTCGGTATAAGAAAATTCCCCACCGCATGCTCTTTAATCCTCAGCATGTGCTCTGATACAGGTCCAAAAACGTATGGCACATATGTTAGGGGATGATAGAACGCACCTAAACAAGCATAAATCATCTACATTCCATGGTCCGAACTCAAGCCGCAACGGGCTAGAGGGAGCCTCCCAGCGACAGCCATAAAAAAAGCTGTTTACATAAATCGTTTTCATTTGCTCTGTGGATCTCTGATCAGATGGATACGTACTCAAATTAGGAGAAGGTGGAGATGCAATGCATGTACGGACAATGCAAGAGAAACTCAAAGATAGAGTCAAGCGTTTTCCAACAAGACGTGTCCCTAAGGCGAGAATATTTTAACCACTTATCACTTTCCTTTCAGATGCGGACACGTACCTAGGTTAGTAAAACCCTTACCCGCACAATCCGCGTTTGGCCACTATTCCAGCCAACCTCAAAACCGTGTTTGATCAGTGCCAATTTTTCAAAATTTCAAAAGAAAGAGGGTTACAGTATTGTTTTTCATATATGTACAGAAGTATTCCTTTAAATATTGCTTAAACAAGATTTTTTTTTTCATAAATATATATACGAGTATGTCATAGAAAGTGACAATAAATAAATTTTGAAAAGTAGATTATTAAGTAAAAGGTTAATGAAAAAAAAATTTTTTTTTAAACTTCTCCATTAAAATTTTGATTTCCAGGTATTAAATAATAAAAGAAAGTAATTAAAATGTTACGATAATAAATAAAAAATTGAATAGAAAAATATATATACAATATTTACAACATATAGGCAAGCATTCCAAAATATATATAATTTCTTTGTTATGATTAAAATCTTAGAATATCATTATCAGAAAGAAAATTCATTACGAATAATAATTTGGTTTAAATTGTATTGTTAATCATGAAATGATTTTGCCAGGTTGGTAGATTAGTGATATTCGATGCACGAGTATGCCATGAGACTGTATAGATGCATTCAGTACGATAGCGTTCTGGAGTGCCCAAAAATAACATGGAAAAGGAGCATGCCCAGTTAAAAACCAGATTTCTTGTTCTGATGGTATTTCTTGTTTTCTTGTCTTAAAATCTACTTTATTAATAATTTTCTTCCCGTATCTGAATTGTTTCAATAATCTTGCCAAATTTGTGATAAAGAGCTACGAAGTTGATTCTTCAGATGTGAGATCGGGAAGGGATATGAGTAATATTGTTGTTTAGTTGTCGACAATTTGGTAAGGGTGTCTGCATTTTCATTACCTGTTCTGTAGTCATGTGCGTCCATGAGAATATATTTGTATCAAGGAGTAATTTTTGCATTTTAGCCGAGAGTGAATTTTTCGTGCCAGAGTTGTATAGAGAGTATAGTACTGATCCAGAATCCTACAAGATTGTATATTTTTTAGATTCCTTAAATGAAGTTTGTGATTTGATGAATCTAATGCATTCTAAAATAGCAAAGATGTTCAGCTTGGAAGACTGAGTTGTTATTATGAATTGTGTAATGATTAGAATGATTTATGTTGAAGAATGCAAAACCAGTTCCTGTATTTGTTTTCGAATCGTTTGTGAAAAAATTGTGTGGATCTAAGTGATTATAATTTTTATTTTCGGATGAACTGATTAAATTAGTGATAGACTGAGAAGGGTGAAAAATCGGTATTGTTTGTTTTCCCTCGAAAGTACTGCATTGATAATTTATATTGTTATAGGAAATGTCTTTTTGAGTTGAATTATGATTATTGAACACGACAACGACGCAATCTGTTCTGAGAGAGGTGAGACTTGTAGAGCAGCTGTAGGAGTGGAATGGTAGGCTCTTGTGATATTTAGAAGAAATTTCCTTTGGATTGAATTTAAAGTTCTTGAGATTCTAGGTGAGAATTTTTGGGCCCATGCACACGAGCCGTGGGCTAAGGAAGGGATTATTACAGTTTTATATATGAGTTCATGAGCTCTCTGGTTTATGCCCCATGATTTTGTATTAATTTTATAAAGATAAGTGAGTAGTTGGTTTGATTTCCGTTTCAGGACTTTAACATGTGGACCCTAGTTAAAACGCTTATCTAATATCACCCCCAAATATCTAAAATAGTTCTTTTGTAAGATTTTCTGGTTGTTTATTTTGAAGATCGGACCCCTGCTTGAGTTGGAGAAATGGATAAAAACAGATTTGTCTATTGATAGATTGAGATTATTGTTTGTTAGCCAATTTTGAATAATATTGAGTGTGTTGTTAGTATTAATTTCTAATTCTCTTCTTGAATTTCCAAATGTTAATAGAATACCATCGGCAAATGCTTGAATAATTTGATTGTTCATATTTGTATTGAGCAAGTTATTGATTAAAAAATTCAAAGCTGTCGGACCTATGCACGAACACTGTGGGCAATCTTTGAGTATATGTTTTGTTTTGAATCCCTGATTTGTTGATAGAATTGCAATTCTATTTCTGTTGATATCTTCTATCATGTGACATAAATTTTTGGGAAGATTTGAAGGTGAAATTTCTTTATAAATTGAATTGTATTGTATGTTATCAAAAGCGCCTTTAATATCAAGGGAGGTGGCTGCGACATGTTTAAAGTTGTTTTTTGAGATGTTTTAGATTATCTAGAAAATTTAAATGCATGATTTATAGATTTGCCGAATCGAAAACCGAATTGTTTGTCTGATAAAATGTTATATTTTTCTATATAATAGTTGATTCTCTTGGTAATAAGTTTTTCTAGAAACTTGCCTAGACAAGGAAGTAGTGTAATTGGCCTGTATGATGATAATAGTTTCAAATTTTTATTGGTTTTCAGAAATAGCAAGACTTGCCATTTTTTAAAACGATCTGGAAAGCATTTGAGTGAGAGGCATTTCTTGAAAAATTTTAGAATTAGATTACCAAAAAATAGAAAAAGTTTTTTGACTATTATGTTATCAATACCGTCGATGCCAGGGGCTTTACTATTATTTAGGGCTTTAATTAAATTAACTAATTCATTGTATGTAAAAAGTGGGTCAAGATTAGAGTTTGGGTAATGGAAATTGTCTATTGGGATTATGTTATTGTCCGGGAAAAGATTCTCTAAAATATGTAAAGCTTCTTCTAAAGGTGAGTTAGTGTTGAATGTATCTGTAAATATGGAGGGATGAGGATTTGTCTTAAAAGACGTTTTGCAGTGCTTTCCAAATATATTGTTGGTGTTATCACATAAAAATTTCCAACTATTATACTTAGCCTTCAGAATTTCTTTTTTAAAATGGGCTCCTTTAAGTTTATAGATGCTTTTGTATTTGTTAATTTCTTCTTCTATTTTTGAACGTTGGTATCTTTTCCTAGTCGCTTGCAGTTCTTTTTGGAGTATCAACAATTTACTATTCCACCATGTGGGATTTGATTGCTTGTAAGTCGTCTATGAAATCGTTTAGTTGTAATGGGGTGTCTATGTTGTCTAAATTACTATTTAATTCGATATGAAATTTTGAAAATTCTCTTAAATTTGTTATGATTACCGTATTTTGTTTTAAATCTAATAAAGGATAAGAAAGAAAAGGAATTGCTTCGTCGGGTTTTGATGTATTCATGATCAGACTTTGTTTCTGTGTCTAAAACTTCCCAATTCGAATAGTTGAGGAGCTCCTGACTATTTGTTAGCGTTAAATCTAGAAAGGAGTAAGATCGAGTAGCAACAAAAGTTGGTGGAGCATTTTGGGTGTTTAATATTTTTAGATTGTACGACTTATCACTGCAGAAAATATTTCGCGAAAGGGGTTCATTTGCAAGTTGCATGCAAAAGACCGGACGTGGCTGGTTGGAAAGTGTGAAGAACGCCACTTGTAATGAACGAAATTGTGCATCGCATCAGCGAGAAGGCCTGAATCTAGCACACAAGCACTGTTTCAAGCAGTTTTCGTTTCTCGTTAAACGCTGCGGCGAATGCTGCAAGATAAAGGAATACATCCCTACCATGCGCAGATAGTGTAGGGCAGGGATGGCGAACGAATGGCACGCGTGCCATTTATGGCACGCAACACAATATTCTGGGCACGCCACCGATCACAAAGTTCACTATGAAGCATATTAACAATTAAATTAAAATTCACAAAAACAAACAAAAAAAATGAACAATTCACAAAAGAAAAAAAAATAGTGCGTGGAGTCCCTCCGTGCGGAAGAAGTAAAACTTCGTAATGTGGAAATGAAAGTAGGAAGGGGTAGAAATTGATTTTTAGTGAAATCATATTGTTTCTTTAAGACAAACTTTATTAACATTGCCCACAATTCACAATTGATCGCATCTTTTAATTATCATTTTCGAGTGGAGAAATATCAAAATCTATGAAATTTGCAATGGGATTATGATAACTAAAGTAAGATACGAAATGTTTGAGTTCTATTTTTTCAATATTTCTTGCAAAAACTGCAACAACGGTAGTTCCCCCTGTTGGATCATTTCTACCATTTATCATTTCCAATCCAAATTTGTCTTTAAGGAAGGTTAATAATGTTTCAGCTTCAGGTAACGAGAAATTCACATTGAAATCTCCTGCGAGGATCACAGGCCGCTCGTTGCCATGGTAGCGTTAAACGTTTAACGCAACCTTGTTGGAAGTCGTATTAGAAGTTTCACTTCAAAAAATTAACAATTTAATGCCAAAAAATCAATAACTGTAAAAAACAAGCTAACAATAAATAACTAGCAAAAAAACATTAACAGTTCTGCTTAAACTAGCATCTTACAGCCTAATATAAGTAATTTGTCTTCTAACCTGCAACAACAGAAGTCACACTAATGTTACTTTAGGTTGAATTACACGCATAACTGAGACATTGCAAAATGTTTTTTTTTTTCTTTGTAAATAAAGAGTTTGAGTTGATAGAATTTAGTATTATTATTTTCCCAATAATCAGGAAGTCGAAATTATTTGACGGCACGTCTATGACCTCATTAAACAATTTTTTGAAAAAATGGCACGTTGGTGCATAAAGCTTCGCCACCCCTGGTGTAGGGGCATGGAACCATCGGATTATCAGGCACGTGTTCGTCTTACCAAGTGGTTTCTCTAACAGACGGCTGTAGGGCCGGATTTTATTGCAAGTGTTGTTCACTGACGAATGCGTATTCACACGCGAGAATATTTCGGATATCTACAACTATCATGTGCGGGCAACTTAAAACCCGCATGCAATGCGCTCACTTTCGTTTCAGCAACGTTTCTGGCTAAATGTTTGGTGGCATCGTACAGGATCATCTGATTGAACCATACCCTACTAACATACCTGAAGGTAGATTCCGTTGTGTTTTTGCAAGAGGTGGTGGCAGAACTATTAAACCAGGTTCCAGGAATTTATTAAAACTACGTTTTTAACAGGAAACAATTTTATTTTTCTGAGTCCTAAAACAAAAACTGAAGAGTTCAGCATTTTCGGAAGGAGAGTTTCCTGACAGTTTTTACTATACGATGAGGCTGCTCTATGTTAGTTAAGACTTAATACCCATTTTAGTCCGACAAAAATGAAAACATTTTTCATATTTAAAACATTTCAGAAAAAAATAAGTTTTTTTTAAAACAAATTCCAAATTTCCAATTTATTTTAGTTTTACTTCGAAGTCTCTTTCAGTTTCAACTTAAATTTTGATAAATAAAGTAATGATAATTAGGCCTTTAATTTTATGTGCTTTATTTAAAAAACAATAGCTAATCAAAAAGTGGCATATTGTTCTCAGACACAGAGCTGCAGTTGAAATTACGGTACCTATGCTATTAACTAAGTTATTAGTAGTACTAAATTATGAAGGTGATCCAAAATTTGGACTAACAATATATTTTATTTCGTGATGAATGTTTTCTTGTAGCTATAACGATACCAATGAAACATTCATTGACCCCAGGTACAGTGTTGCAGAAAGAGATTTGAGTGCACTGGCTAGTTGGAAAGTGATCAAAATTTCTATTGCAAAATTTCCCATTACAGACTCGAATGTAATTTAATAAAAATTGCATTAAAAAAATAAACGTTTTTAATAAATTTGGCAAATTATGAAAATAGTTTTGCTTTAACATAGTTAATAACATAGAAAATAGTTTTGCTTTAAATAACAATATTTTAATTGGCATTTTCCAACGCAAAAATTTCACGTTAGTTTTAAAATTGATTACTTTAAATATGAATTCTTAAATTAATATAATACTTCATAAAAATATGAATAGTGTAATAAATGAAAAAGTAGTTTTTACCATTCTCATTTAAGCTAATTGTAGTCATCAAATTACTTTTTAGATTAATTGTAAAAAAAGTAAGCCAAAACATAAAATTAAGACACCGTACGAAAATTTAAAAAAAAAAAAAAAAATCAACACTTGAGTGAAAAACCGAGCTAAGTGAAATCCGTACTAACCAAAACTTTTTACAAAAAATATTATCTTTCTGCAGTATCCATAGGATAGAATTACTTCGAATCTAAGATTTTCCCCCTTATTTTTTTAAAAGAAAACATATTCTCGAATTTGTAATTTTTTCTTCTGTCCTACAAATTTCATAATTATATTTTCGTGCTTTATATGCAAAACATTTGCGTCGATTAAAAAAAAATTGCATTTAAGGGTCCTAATCACAAAAACCATCTAAACGTTTTTTAATTACAAAAAATTATTTTCTAATCATCAAATTTTGATTTATAAAACCTTTTTCCCTGGACCTGAAAATACTATTTCCTTTCCCATTTCATCGTTATCATAAAACTAGACTTCCTGCTATCGAATTCTTAGAGCGCTGGTTTCAAAATTGTTTAAAGAAGCTGGGTTGCAAAGACAATGGAATAGTTATCACACTTGGCGACGCTTCATCACAATATCTTTTTCTTCTTCTGGGTTGGAAACTTTTAGGTTTCTCAGTGTTTATTTGGTATTTTAATTTTTAAATATTTAAGCGATGTTTGAATTAAAGATGTATTAAAAATAAAACTAGTATAGCATTTTAATTAAGAGTATAAATTGATAAATCGCGATAAATTTATAATAAAAAAATTATAAATTGGTTTAGTTACAATTGGAAAAGCAATAAACTGCAGCCATTTCAGAATTTTTCTTGTCGCTATGGTATCAATATTTATGTTATGCCCCTTTTATCTTTTCCCAGCACAAGAGACATGAAACTACGCCAAAGAACAGCAAATTTTTAATGCACTGATTAAGCTCTTTAAAGATGAAAATATTACTTATTTTTGGTTTGTTTGACAAATTTTCTCTTAAGAATAATTTCTTTAAGAAACTAACATTTTCTAAAAAAATTAACGATTTATTCGACAAGAAATAACATGAATAACTTATCTAGTATAGCTATCATAATTTTTAAAATCTAATTACTTCACAGTATAAATATTTTGTTTGACATTGTATTTGTGTATGAAAGATAATTTGAAAGGTTAGAATAGAACATGCACTCGAAATGAAATTGTGAAATTTCGATAAATAAAAACATTTAATCACTCCATGTTAAATCTGCGAGAAAAAGTTTTTTTTCCGTTTCGTTAGGGTAAATCTCGACCCATCAGAGAATGTCGTAACACATATGTCGTAACTCTCGAGCGAAGTTAAATGGAAGTAAATTCTACACAAAACTAAAAACTTTTGAATTATCAATACTGCACAATTCTAAAAGAATTACATCTAATTATTATTATTTTTAATATCACCAGCGTGAAGCCCTGTGAAGCCGCATGGAGTCCTGTTCAGGGGCAAAGTTTCCCTAACCTTTCATGGCTTTCTGCTTACTAAAAGTTACCATTTCTAGTTCCATGGTATACTATTTAAATTAGGAAAGAAGATTCATTCAATTCATTTCTAAATAGAATAAGTCCCCTAAGAAACTATAATTTCAAATAAAAGTTTCTTTTTGTTTTAACCGATTAAATATCTTATTTAATAAAGATGAGGGGGACTATCTGATCAATTGTTTCCAATGTGATTTTTATTAGTTATTATTATTTGTTTCCTTTTCTTGCATCGCACATTATTTTTTAATATTATAAAATCAAAACTTAGGAAGACGATGACAATGAATTGAAAGAATCACCTTGCTCGAAACTGTCGGAGAAAGAGTGAAAGATAGGCGCTATTGTAAATTGGCGAAATTTGATTGTGGTTAAGAGTTCTAAAAAATGTATGATTTTTATATATATGCATATCCGCCGTTGAACAGCCGACCTAATTTTGGGTTTATGATTACTAATGTTCAACTCAGTAGCCTTGTAAAATTGAACCAATTCAGAAGACAAGGAAACTCCTCCATCAGTACCCCCAGAGGTTTTGATTTGTTGTGGGAACATGGAGGACTTTGCGACTCGACAGATTTAACGAGCATCAGTCACCATTTACTACACGGGGAGTCTTCGGTCGGCGGGGATCGAACCCACGACCTCTTGAATAAGGGCCCAGTGCCTTACCAACCAGACTATCTTGGCCCTATGATGTCTGATTTAGGAAAGTGCTTTCCGGCATCCGTAGCTGCTGACACCATAATGCATGGCGTTTTCATCAATGTACGACGGTCTGAAATTGGGCTGCCTGCGTTAATGTTGTCGATCGCAAATTAGAGCCGTTCTTGTGAGGATGTTTGATTTCATTTCGTTGAATAAAATAATTTATCGTCATTTTATCACTTTCTTTTCATTCCGTCAATCATTTCGTGTTACAGCATGTTTCGTGCTCTGAGTGATTTACGACCATGGATTGAATAGGATGATCACCCTCACTTTATATAGCCCCTGGCCAAATTATTCGACACACTAAGAGATTCTATGTAAAATACTAATCATCAGGTGATCAGTTTTATTGTTTTTACGCGAATGAAACCGGTTTGCACTTGTTTACGCTCGTGTATCAATGGGTTAAATTAGACGATATATAATATCAATTTGACGATTGGATAAGTTAGAAGATATATTAGATACATATAGAATATTTATTTTATTTTATAACCGTCGTTGAACAGTCGACCCAATTTCATGGGTTTACGACTACTAACGTTCAACTCCGTAGCCTTGTAATTTTGAACCAATCCAGAAGACAAGGAAACTCCTGGATCGGTACCCCCAGAGTTATTGATTTGTTGTGGGAACATGGAGGACTTTGAGACTCGACAGATTTAACGTGCATCAGTCACCATTTACTACACGGGGAGTCTTCGGCCGGTGAGGATCGAACCCACGACCTCTTGGATATGGGCCCAGCGCCCTACCGACCAGGCTATCCCGGCCCTTAGATACATGTAGAATATTTATTTTATATCAGGTATTATAATTGTATATTATAATAAATAGGTGAAATTATTATGGGCACTGTAGTTTTTTAATAATGCACGTTTTCCAGGAGTTTATAGGCAATACTTTTGTATTTAAGGGATTTTTATTCGGGAGATTTTTTTATATACTTCCTAATTGTATTTATTTTTAACGTATTGCATTACGATGTTAACAACCAATTGATATAAGAGCGTAAACAAGTGCAAATCGGTTACATCGGCGTAAAAACAATGTATAACATCACCTCTGATAATTATAATTTTACATAGAACCTTATGGTACGTCTAACAATTTGGGTAGGGACTGTATATACGTTCATAATATAAAAAAATAAACTGTCTATTCACACAGACTCCGTGGAAATCCATACGGATTTTCTATCGCTTTTTGGTCATTTCAATGAGGTTCATGAAATACCATTTTGAATGTTATGATACGTGAATTTTGAATTTGATTTATCTATTTTTTATACGCCCAATACGCTACAGTTACATTTCAAAACCACATCATTATTCCGTACTTATTTTTGGCCATTTCCAAAAATAGGTTTAAGGTCAAAATATCGCATTCAAGTAATCACTTTTTTTTTAAATTCACAACGTACTTATTCCATCGTTTTCTACTTTTTTCAATTTCCTTTTGCCGACGTTTCCAATTTCCTAAGCAGCGATTTGGCCATTTCTTGAAAATTTAGTTTCATTTCTGATGTTTTGATATGATATTATTACGAGAAGCAAATTTAGAATTTGAGTAATCACATTTTGAAGTGTGAAAATCAACTTTCGAACTTACATCTACATTGTTTCAATATATTTTTTTTCTAAACATGTTCTTTGAAACTCCACTATTTTAAACATATTACAGTACTACTTAGAATTTCGAATTATAAAGTAATCACATATTAACAGGCATAATTAGCGACTATTCAATCATGAAACCATGTCACTTTCCGATGAATTCCTCATAGTTTTTCACATTTCTATATTTTTAATTTGAGATGACGTATGACACCTGAATTTCGAATTATAGAATGAGCACATTCTGACGCATTTAACTTACGACATTCACTAATGAATCGCGGCTGCTAACTGATAATTTTTTAGTCCTTTTTCTGCGTTTTCTTTTTTAAATGTAAGATTCTGATATATGATATTATTACGTCACGCGATTAAGAAATTGAATTATCACCTTTTAATATTGCTCTCGACCCTTTTAATACAAATTCATATCTGCTTCGGAGCATTATTAATTTATTCATTGCTTTTCATGATTCATTGCGGGATGATTTTTCGAAATCTGATATTTTTATACAAATTTGATAATTAGATACAACGCAACTTACTAGTTTGACAACAATAAGTTTTTAAATTAATCTTTTTACAAAGTTACCATTTTTCTGAAAATTGTCAATTTTTAGCAATTTATTGTAAAAATAGTAGTCTTACCTCGAACTTAGTAGCAAACAATCGAATTTTAGTTGATATTGGTAGCTTTCTCTTCTCTCTTAAAAATAAAGGCCGCTACCTAAAATTGCAAAGAAAACAATGAGAAATCAAACATTATAATAAGTATTTCAAAGCACACAAGTTCAAAAATTCAGGAGAAAGAGAAGGAACTCAAAAGAGATGGATAAATTTTCTTTACACTTTGATTCGAGTTATTTTTTTTTTTAATTTTTATCTGATATACAAAACATTTGGTGGGGGTTAACGATTTTCTATTAAAATCTGGAAGTTTGCAGGGAAAATTCTAATTCATAGACTCTTTGTTAAAAATATGCTTAAATAATTCCCATATTTTTTAGCAGATTGAATAACTATTAAAAAACAAAGGGTTATTTTATTTTATTTTTTTATGGCGGGCACTTGGAATTATTGTCCATTGGCCACAGAAAGTGCCAGAACTGCTAACTCTCTTTTCGTTACCCAGTGGGCACCTGTGGCGAAGCCACGGCGGTGGAGCAGCGTCGCCCACGTCACACTACCACAACTACCTCGTTTATAGGGCGGGTCACATTCACACACAAAGGAGAAAGGACATAGAACACAGATAAGGAGAAAGAAGCATCCATGCCTTGCCCGGGATTCGAACCCAGAACCTTTCTGATGCAAGGACAGTTCCCTGCCCCCTACACAAGCCGGTCGGCACGAAGGTTTATTATTTAGAGAAAAATTCAATCGTGTTTTCTAGGTAAAAAATAAGCTAAAACTCTTTTTGGTCATTTTTTTTTTCGGTGGAAAGGTTAACGATTTTTTGTTTTGTTTTGTTATGGGAAAAAAATTCAGACTTTTTTTTTTACTTATTTTGGTTGTAACTATGTTTTGGTGGGTGCTCCAAAGCATAATAAAAATTTTTATGCTTTAAGATTTGGAGGTCAAATTCGACCTTGCTTATAGGTTAAAAAGTAGCTAAATTTTGATTTAACCATTACTTAATTTACTGGGTGGGGTAACGATTTCCAAATATGGGATAACGATGGCTGAATTAAAATTTCTGGAAGCTTGATAAAATTTTAGTAAGTTTGTTTCTTTGTAAAATTAACGACTTCCTTAATCGGGGGCACAATACAGTTTTAGCATTTGGAATTTTTTAAAAAAATGCTTAGATTTATAAAGTGTTTATAAAAATCTGCTTTTGTCAGAATTTTTTTTTCTGCAGGATATCTAACTTGGGCTGAAGCTGTCTTAACATTGACCAAAATTTAAAGGCAATATAAAAATTTTAATTTTTTTAACAAATAGTTGGGTACTTGCACTTCAGGAAGAAGATCGCAGATACCCACTCATGTGATCTATGACGTCAGTGCCAGCTGATCATTTATAAGGAAAATAGCGTGTTAAAATCGAGTTAATTTTCTCCACATAAGTTAGAATGATAATTGAAGTGGAGTTAATTAAATACCGTGTCGTATTGCACATCAAATTCGTTGAAATGTAATTCGTTCTCCTCTTCGTCTTTTACTTAACTTAGAATATTTATTTGTGAATTTTATTGCAACTGTGATATAATTTTGTTTAATGTATTTGACAACTTCAATGCATAATTAGTTTATGTTCTTTACGTCTTATCTCTGTTCTAAATAAGAAATATATATATGGAGAATTAAAATATTTGCGTAAGAATATAGAATGTGTCACTTAAGAGAATTGATACTTGACGGGCTTGGCTTACTCGAAATAGAATGGAAAGAGCACAGTTGCTAACAAATACCAATAAACAAATACCAAGTTTGGTCAACAGCCAAATTAGATGAAGATACCCGTATTGCGTCACTTGCAGGTATCCCTTTAGCTTAAACTTATTTTGGTCAAAACGTTTCGTTTGAATAGCTAACGGAAAGTTTTGGTGATCGAGTGTGAGCTCACGATTTGGTACAATAGGCTAATGTTTTCGAACAAAATTCAAACTTCTGATTTTTTTTGTGTGACTGAAAATCAGTTTTTGTCTTTCGTCGTATTTTTATTATTTTTTTTGAAGTGTTGACTAAGCAATTTCTTTTCATAAGGGTAAAAATGAGAATCTCCATAAACTAATATTTCAAAACAAAATATGTAAATTTAGTTTAAAAGTTAGCTCTAATCAGCGAAAAGATGTAAAAAAAAATGCAAAAAGTTTAAAAGATGTAAAAAGTTTAGTAAGCAAACTTGGGATTTCGGAAGTTAGTCCATATTAGCTAGCACTACGAGGTGAAATTTTGAATTTGATTTCATAGGGGTAGATTTTTTAAGAATTAACTGAAAAAGCAGGTTTGGCCCTAATTTTTATTTGGAATGAAAGTTTTTGTTCTAAACATTTTATACAGCAGGCCAACGCTTTGGGGTAAAACTAAAACTTGTGGCTTCTATGTCAAAAATCAGTTTACATTTGCTTTGACTATAGTAAACTGACTGGAAAAAAATCTCAAAACCAAGAAAGAGATAAACTAAATTTAGTGGGCTTGTTTGTACAACTAAAAGATTATGCCCATGCAGATTTCGCGCTAAGCGCATAAGTTTGGTGCTACTAGCGCCACTGTGAACATGCAAATCAGGGTTGCGTTAAATACGTGTTCAACAGTTCGTAAACATTATTTTTCGTAAGCTTTTGACATAGTAAGTTGATGTTAGGGAATAATGCCTTTAAGAAGACCTTATCTTAACCCAGTTCCGTGATCTTAATACAGCTCTCACGATCAGAACTCAAAAAGAACGGTGATCTTAATACAGCTCTCTCGGCTTCTCACAAAACAGCAATGAATCAACTAGCGGTATTCGTTCATCGAATTCTATCACAAATATAATTCTGGTGGGGAAGTACTGTAGTGTATCTACTCCAACAAAAATATAATTCTAATTCACTAGTATATAAGACATCTCAACTCGATTCTATGGTGGGGTACTTTTCACATTGGATGGTCCACATTGAGCAGTTGACTTGCTACTTATGAACGCGAGATTGTCCTCCTCATGATTTTGCTTCTCAGTCTCGATCACACAACGTACAGCGTATACACTCAACTGCTAAAAGCAACACAGGAGCGATCACGACCATGAACTTAATACAGCTCTCAAGATCAGCACTCAAAAAGTGCGTTGATCTTAATACAGCTCTCCCTGTTTCTCATAAAATATCCATGAATCAACTAGTGGTATCCGTTCATCGAATTCTATCGCAGATATAATTCTGAGGGTAGACGCACTACAATGAACTTTTATTTTTAATTTTGGAACTGCTTTTTTGTGGTTCTTTTTATTTTGTTTTTCTGCTGAACACATCATAAATATTTTATGTCAAATTTAAGACACATTATGTATAAATTGTAAATAAATGTAAACAGTATTTATTATATGCCTTAATTCATGAAGTTATCCGTTTCACTTCAATCATACGTCAAATTTTAAACGACGAGAAATCTGACGTTTTTTAGTAGTTGTTTCGCAGACGTCTATTAAGATTCACCTCGTGTTTTATCCATATTACGTCTACCATAGTTATTTATAAAACGTCTGTTCTTAGGCGATTTCGGATTATCCATAACTAAGTTATTAGTAAACGTCTAGTAGACGTCGATATTTGATCTACGATGCCTAATGGATAACGTGGATGAATTCTGGTTCTACCATAGTTATTTATAAAACGTCTGTTCTTAGGCGATTTCGGATTATCCATAACTAAGTTATTAGAAAACGTCTAGTAGACGTCGATATTTGATCTACGATGCCTAATGGATAACGTGGATGAATTCTGGACGTCTGCAGGATTGATTTTACTGTACGGAAATAAAATAAAATTAGGAAATAAAATTCTGATTTTTTGGACAAAAATTAGCTATTATTTAATTAGGATGTAAACATTTTGTTGGCTAAAATAGGTTAACGATTTGCTTGCTTGGGTTAACGTATGAAAGCGAATTTCAATCTCGGGTTAAAAATTAATTCTCCAAATCATGTTTTCATAAAATTTGACAGTTGGACTAAAGAAAATAGCAAGTGAGCTAAGCTAATTCCTTAGTTAGACTACCGTTTGGGTTTTGACAATTGTAATTGTATTTAAATGTCTTTGGTTGTCAAATGTATGGCTAATGATTTCTTACAGTGAGCAATTTTTGAACACGAAGTTCACTATCTTGGTTTTTAGGTCAGAAGTTAGCTAAAACTTGTTTTTGCCACAAAATTGTACAGTTATTAGACAACTGAAATTTTTTGATGGTTTAATGCAGAGGTGGGCACCACAAATCATGCGGGAATGCATTCTAAGTGACTCGCGATTCTGTTAGCAATATTGCGATGGACAGCGCTATACAGCGTTAAAAAATAAAAATTATTCTACAATTTTATACATATTTATTCCTTGTTATTTCAATTTATGAATATGTGGAACCTACCTATTTTTAATCTGTAATAAACATTGTTTAAAAACAAGTACCGTTCATTGCCTGCTGCTGAACATCTTAAAAACCATCAACCAATTTCAACTTTAGATTTACAACTAGCCATCGAGGAATTGGCAAAACTTTAAACTAAGTGTCATCGGTTTTAATTTTTCAATGTTACAATTTGTGTATGTAAAATTATTGTGAGAATTTAAAGAAAAATTTGCTTTGAAATGTGTTTGTGAAACATATTTTCTTGTTTGTAAATGATTTATATACTTATTTTATTACACTATTTCCATTAGAGTTCAAATAACAATTTAGTAATAATAAATTTGTCTTTTCCAAATAAATAAATAAATATTTTTTCGAATTCCTACTGCATATTATAATTTTTTAAACTTTGGTAATGAACTGGATTAATTTTTTTTATTGCGAAATTCATTTTATTTCAACTGATTTTGGTGGTTAAAATGCAAAGGCGAATTCTAAAATTTTTACATCTAATGCCTAGATTAGCGTAATCCGTTTCCGATGCAAAAATTTTAACTTGTGGTTTAAAATCCAGTAAATATTTCACACTGTCAATTTTTTTTGTTGACAGGTTGGCCAGAAAAAAACATTTAGAGGTTAACGTTTTATTTTAATAAACTTCTGTTTCACGGTAAATGGGGGCTATCAGAAGAATGAGCTATCAAGCACTGGGTTATCAATTTTAATGGATTATCATTTTGAGTGGGCTAATATTCGGTCAAACTTTTGTTCCAAAGATATCTTTGTATTAAATTTCCGAACGAAAATTTCTGAAGGACTAAAGTTTTTTTTCTTTCTTCCAATGCCCGCCTGGGGAATGACCTACGTCATACAGGCAGCTGAAGGGAATATTTGTTGGCAACTCTCTCAGGGGCACCATATTAGGTGGGCCAACGTTGCTCCCACAGTTAAGGACAGATAGTACAGAGAGGGAAAGAACATCCGTGCCTTGCCCGGAATTCGAACCCAGAACCTTTCTGATGCATGTAGGACTAAAGTAGAGTAACGAAATTTCCACAAGCAGCTAACATTTTGAGTCAAATTTCAAGATTGTTTTTCCTAAAATTCGAACATTTACTTCATCTTACTATTTATGCTGTTATCAACAAATATTGAATGAACTGTTTAAACCTTTAATCTCCGTATATTAGGTGGATCAGGTTTTAACTTAAAAACTAAACTCAGTGGCGCGACAGCCTATAGAGGGCCAAGGCCTATTGTGCCCGTCTCAGTTTTCCTGACCTTGGCCTCTGGGGTGCAGGAGCAGATGTTCCGGTCAGGTGGTCAGCCGAATGCGGAACCTCCAGTGTTTAGTTCCGAAGCATGCTTGGTACTCATTTATCGACCCACTGAAGGGATGAAAGGCTGAGTCAACCTTGCCCCGCCCGAGGATCGAACCAGGGACCTGTGGCACGACAGCGCGAAGCGCTACCGCTCAGCCTCCGGGCGGGCGGGTTTTAACTTATTTTCTAAAATTCTAAGTAAAAGATTAGTTAACACTTGTTACTGCTTGTTTTAACGGTAGGTTTATGGATCGCTAAATATGTAAAACTAATTTCAGCTATAGCTACATTTTAGTTAGATAGCCAACGAACAGGATTGCCGGATTTTAGCCAGATAATACAAAGCTGGTGAGTTTTTTTGTTCAAACCACTAAAATAGGATCGGCTAAAATAAATTAAATGCAGGCTTTTATTAAAACAAAATATTTTTCAAAAATCCAGGTGACGTAAAAGAAGCTCGATAATTTTAATTACATGGTACAGTGCACAAAAAAAAAAAGATATCACTCTGAATAATATTTGTTCCAACGATCGGATTTATATACATGTTCTAATGATCGGGTAATGATCATGTACATGTTTTCATGTTCTAATGATCTAATTTTCAGTGTCAATCTTAATAGTTCTTAATAGTTCTAATGACCTCAAATAGGCTAATTATTCAGTGACAATTATTAATAATCGGACACAGAAACGTACTTTCCCTGAGTAAACATATAGTATTTTTTTACATATTTGGATTCTTAACGTTCAAAATATTAGGCATGGCCGCAATCTGGAAAATAGGGTGCCCATAGTTTAGTCAGGAGAGCTATCCAAAGTCAGGACTCCTTAATGTTAATTACCCTTTTTGCGTTTTCAGTCATATTTTCAAAACTAATTAAGCACTCGAAAAAAATGCTCCTATTCATGAAACCAATTTTCCCTAAGATAATTATTAAAAATTATTATTTTCATAAAATTATTTTTTATCATTTGATTTAATTGTGGATTAAAAAATTTTTTATTACGTAGCTTAATTTTTTTAATAGCATTTCAATCTACGTATTTTTCTGCATCAAAATCTGATGTTTCAACCGTTTTTAGTAGAAGCCGAGAAAAATTAGAATTGTTTTTAAAAAAAATAATTTGGCGAAAATGAAGAAATATTTAAATGGGGGAGATTAATGTTTAAATGTAGATAATTTACGAGAAACTAAATTTGCGCTTGTGGGTAGCGTAAAATTCCATTCATATTTGTTTCGATAATAACCGATTGCTAATTCTTTTTTTTTTAATTATAAAATACGATGTTTCTTTTCTAGTCGTCTAAAAATTTATTCGTATTCAGTAAGGAAATTTGAATAAAAGATTTCATTAATGAAAAAACATTTTACTAACTTTATTTATTGATAGCTAGCTGGGAATTAGATTTTGTTAAGAAATTAAAAATATTCCGCTGATCAAAATTATTCTATGCGAAAGAGCTGACTATTTACTAAGCATACTATTAGGGAGACCGGAAAATAAAGTCGTTTCGATGCATTTCATATTTGTTATCAAGATTTTATTTTTAATCAATGATGTATTCACCCTCGTTAGCAACAACGATTTCTATGCCGGATCGAAAATGAATTAAAAAATTAATGAATTGGTTTTTAAGACTAACAAATATTCTTTGCGACAAAATGGCATTACTTTCCGGTCACCCTAATACTTTTTTCGAAAATGAAAATTGTCCTTTTTTATTGTTTCTTATTTTTTGAGCAATGCAAAGTAAATGTACATGTGTGGACTCCAAAAAAAAATACAACTGATTGCTTTGTCTTTGAAATGAACGAAAAATTATGCACATACAATTTTATTTCGATGTTCAAACTAGTTTTCATCTTTAAACTTTAAGAAATTGCCCTCTTAAAAAGGTTAATGTTGAAAAAATTTGCTAGTTAAAATCTCACCTTTTGAACATCAAAAATAATACATTTTTTATACCAGGAAAATGCTCGATATGCCTTATTTTGTTAAAAAGCAAACACTAAATATAGACAATTGTTAAATGTTTCCAAAAATGTGCTATTTTTAGAATCATCTCAGAAAGTGGTTGTTTTTCTAGCTTTAGAATTTTCTTAACCCTTTGCTGTCGTATTAAGTTTATACGCGGGTGTCATGCTGGTCTGGATTAATTTTCGTTGAACGAACTGTAATACATAATATGCAATATTATGAAGGAAAAATAAAATTTATTAATTCTTTTTTAAAGTTTAGATATACAGGGTGTCTATAAAAGAACTCCGGGGTTTTAAAAATTCATATCTCACTAACTGTAAGAGATAGCAAAATTTAGTCGATTTCTCTGAAAAGAGTAGCTCAAAAAGTTTTACTCATACTAAATGGGAATGATTGTATCAACTGTTGGTGGCGCTGCAAGGCGTTGACCTTGAAATGGCGTCGCGAAATTTGAAATGATGGCGACTCCGCAGCAAAAGGCTCAATGTGTTATTTGGCTCATAGAAACGAAGTCTTTAGTTACCGTACAAAGTGCAGAGAAAATTCGTCATGTTCAACATCTCAGGGAACGAATAGTCAATTGTGTGGCAACCGTCCCCCCACACATGCTCGCCAGGACATGGGAAGAGGTAGAATACCGTTTAGACGTCTGCCGTGCCACTAACGGGGCTCATATAGAACTTTACTCAGTGTTAAAAAAAACTTGAAAATGTAAGCTTTTCAGTCATGTATAAAACATGTATGTATGTTTTTTGTTTCATTAAAATATTTTGCCTCAAAACTCCGGAGTTCTTTTATAGACACCCTGTATGTAACGTAATAATATGCTTTAATTTTGCGTGAAATATATGTTTTAATAGTCGTCCATCGTGCGATATCTTTGAAAGCAGTCTCCAATATGAAGACCTGGTTTTCGAGAACATGTGTCGCAAAAATAATTAGTTTGGCATTTTCCGCCTTTGATTATTCTGTTTGAACATTCAGAACAATCCTTACTCTTTACACATCTTCACCAGTGCCGCAATATATGTAGTTAGCCATTAAGCTGTGGCTAGCATCTTTGATGTGGTGGCTGAGAGCAGACATACGACTGGAACGGTAAAAAAGCGTTGACGGCTGAGAGCAGACATACGACAGCAAATTGTAAATACAAAAATAAGACATATCAAGAGATTTTTAGATAACACATTATTTTATACCTGTAATTAATACGTTCAGCAAATAATTTTAATGTACTTTTTATTAATCATAAATAGAAATTGTTCTTTTTATTTCCCCTTAAAAAGACAAGAATGTTAATGCTTTATTTATGCTCAATTGAAACGTGAAAATTAACCCCAGAATGGAATTCTGTTTGCACGTAACATTTAATAGCCTGAAACAGTTAGAAACAATTAAACTTATTAAAAGTATTAGATTCGAAACTAAACTTGTTTCTTTTTTTTGTAAGAGCGGCAGGAAAAAGGAGAAAAAATAGTCCATTAAGTTTGACACTTATATGAATATCCGATTATTAGAACGAAAATTATCCACGGTCATAACTTTTTTTCTTCTCTTTTTTGGAGCACTGTACATTATAAATAGTTTGATTTGATATCATTATTCGAAAATCGTTAGTTCATTGGAGAAACAGTTGTAAACTTTAGAAGTATTAAGAACGATAATTTTTAACTATATGAAATTGCAATAATCAATTTCTCAACTTTTACAATCAAATATATTTTAAATAGCATTTTTAGCGAATCTGAGATTTTTATAGAAAATTCCTGAAAAAAATATTGCGCAATATTTATGAAAAATATTTGTTTCAGCAGGAACAATGCAAAGCACGACTAGTATGAATTAAAACGTGGCAGTAATATATTTAGAATAATTTTAGGCTGATCTTAAAGTAAATAGGGTGAAGTGCACCAAAAGAAATGAATTACTGTATATTACTAACATTGTAACTATTTGTGCAATAAGTACAATTAAAAAAAAGTAAATAACTAACTAGGAAGAAATTTTTTTTAGAAACAACTGAGTGGAAAAATATCCTTATTACCAAAAGTTTATTTCAACAGAAAAAATTTTAACTAGCACAATCTTATTAATAATTTATTTTAATATTGGGAAAGATTGCTGCTACCCCCTATATTTTGATTGTCAGAAATTCAAATCTGTTAAAAAAAGTTATGTTTATTCAGAAAAACTATGTTTTTGACTCTAATTTCGTAATTTAAAATATCATCCGCACAAATTACTATGTTTGACGTCATCTCTGGGAAACATTTAGTTTAAGTCTTAGAACGAGAAAATTCGGTCATTGGGATAAACAGTTATGCAGAGTGGTTTGATTTTTTCTTCTTGCGCACTGTACTTTATGTAAATTATTCATATAATTCTAAAAACCTAGTTTTACTATAAGAAACCAAAATTTGAACTTCTGCAGCTTGAAGACATGAAAATATCTTTTAAATCATTGTATCATCATAGAACTTGTAATAGGTAAAGATGCTGATTGGTTCAGTCACATCTGTTACATTATTCTAACGGGTATCATTATGAACTGCTGCATGAGACGTCTGATGCATTATTACAAAGTAAAAAAAAAATTTTTATAGTTTTTAATGAATAGTAATCAGTGAATTCAATTCAAATACAATAGACAGTAAGGTTGAGAACAATAAGGTAGAAAATAAAAAAGTCAATAAAAGCTTTAAAAATAAAAGACGGCTTCTTTAATATAATCCGCCCGGCTTGGAGCTTTTTTTTTTTTAGAAAAGGCAGACTTTTATATACTAACAAATGCTTACTGTGGACCAACAGTTTGAAGACACCATTTTTGGTGGGATAAAGTTAACCACTGTGGGCTATCATTTGAAGGCAAAATTCAAATTGTTATTTCAAGGACAAAAAGTTTTATAGTTTGCTGTTGTTGAGCCATATTATTTTGCGCGCGGAGTAAAAATTTTTAGGCAGTTTAATATGTACTACTGTTGACCGGCAAAGGACTACTGTTTGGAAAAAAAGATGAGTTGTTCTGCAAATCAAAATATAGTTAAAATTTATTAAATCCAAAACTTTTTTGACAAATGGGCAAATGAATAATATTTCATATGGATTAACAATCTCGTAAATTAGACTTAAATTTGGAGAAGTTTAAATTTCTGTTCTTTTTTCGTCGAAAACTAGCTAAAATTTATTCTGAAGATTATTATTATATCTTTTTTTTTGTGGAGAAATAACGAAACATTTATTGGATATAAATTTTTTGAATTCGATAGAAAATTCAAACTTTTAGTTGTTTTGTCAAAAATCAGCGAAAACTTGTATTGGGTAATTCTTAGCGGTCAAGCAAACGAAACTTTTTGGTAATCAAATTAAAGTTACCAATTTTCTCTAATTTTTATTCCAATTTAAAACATTCTATAAATTGACAGAAAATTGTTCTGTTTGTTAGGCGTCACTGAAGAAATTATCAAAAAAGAGCAAAAAAGCAACTCAGTTTTCTTAATTATGTTTTTTTCGAAAAACTATTCGGACAAAAAAAAGCTTTTTTTAAATTAATGAAAATAAAAAAGATTTGTGTTCATCAAAATTCAAGTTTATAGGAACAATAGTCTAAACAAATATGCAACCGGTGTTTCGAAATTTGCAGTTTTATAGAAAAGACAGATAAGAAAAAAAAGGCAGAGAAGAAAAAAGAAAAGTGAGAAGAAAAAAAAGCAAGCAAAACAGGTAGAGATCTTAAAATTAATAGAACATGAGAATAAAATTCGTACCTGAATTATGGTTTATGACATTATACACGGCAATCAAAGTCATAGCTCTTCCCTATCATGAAAAATAAGACCACAACTTGTTCTGTAAAAATTGCAAAGAAAATTATTAGAGAACAAATGTGGTAATCGGCATTTCAAATCACAAAATTCAATAAAAATTTATTAAAAACTTAACGACACTTATAATTTACAAAATACACAGTCCAGTCACATTAATGTGACCACCTGTCAAAAGCCAGCATAACCACCTTTGGCAGAGCGGACCGCTGCGAGACGTGCAGGAAGAGAGTCAATTAGGTTGCTGAAGGTGTTGACTGGGATGTTGAGCCATGCCGACTCGAGTGCCGTGGCCAGCTGCGCTAGATTACGCGGTTGAGGATCCATGGCGCGAACAATCCGATCGAGGGGGTCTCACAGATTCTCGATTGGGTTTAAATCCGATGAGTTTGCTGGCCAGGGGAGTACGGTAAACTCATCCTGGTGCTCTTCGAACCACGCACATACACCACGACCTCTATGACATCTCGCATTGTCCTGCTGGTAGATGCCACCATTCTGAGGAAAAATCATTCGCATGTAGGGGTGGACATGGTCCGCAAGGGCAGATGCGTACTTGTGCTTATCCATCGTGCCTTCCACAATGATAAGTGCACCCAGTGAATGCCAGGAAAACATTCCCCAAACCATAATGGTCCCTCCTCCAGCCTGGATCCTTCCGGCAATTGTTGCTGGGTGTTTGCTTTCAGACGTTTAACGCCGTATACGCCAACGTCCATCTGTCCGATGGAGCATAAAACGTGATTCATCGGAAAAAGTCACCTGTCGCCACTCTGTGAACGTCCAGTTGCGGTACTGACGTGCAAATTCCAGGTTTCGTCGTCGATGAACAGCAGTCAGCATAGGTGCATTAACCAGGCTTCTGCTGCGGAGGCCCATGCGCAGTAACGTTCTCTGAACAGTTCTTGAGGATATACTCTTGGTAGCCCCTAGGTTCATCTGGGCGGTCAGTTGCTCAACAGTTTCACGTCTATTCGCCTGAACGCATCTCCGTAGCCTTCGTTCGCCTCTGTCATCTATAACCCGTGGTGCACCACATGTGCCACGACGCCTATTTTGAAAAGTGCCATTTTGCCATGCACTGTATACTTTTACCATGGCGGCACGCGAACAGTTCACAAAATTAGCCGTTTCCGAAATGCTTCCACCCTTGACCCGAAAGCCAATAATCATGCCCTTTTGGACGTCGGATAAATCGCTACGTTTCTGCATTGCGCCAACGATTGAAATGTTTTCCGATGCCGTAGGACATCCAATATATACAAAACACTGTAATGTGCTGCCACCTGCACTCTGTGATTGGTTATTTTACGTTGACGTCGAAAGTAGGTGGTGGTCACATTAATGTGACTGGACTGTGTATAACGGGCTACTGTTTGGAAGTAAAAAAGATTTTTTTTCTAAGTCAAAACATAGTTAAAATTTTTTCAATCCAAAACTTTTTAGACAAATTGGCAAACGAATATCTTGTATGATTTAACAATGTCGTAAGCTGGGCTTAAATTTGGAGTCAAATTAAAAAATTTTTTTCGTCGAAAACTAGCTAAAATTAATTTTGAATATTATTATTATATCTTTTAATATATTTATTATTATAGTTTTTAAATATTATTATATCTTTATTTGCGGAGCGATAACGAAACATTTATTGGGATATCGATTTTCTAAAATCGATATTTAAATTCAGAAAATCTTGTGTTGGCCATTTTCAGCGGCCAAGTAAACGAAAATTTCTATTAATCAAATGAAAGTTACCGATTTCCTATAAATTTATTGCAATTTAAAATATTTTAAAAATTGCCAGAAAATTGATCAGTTTGTAACGTACTCTCTCCTAACAGGAAAAAAATTCCACAACTTGTTCTGTAAAAATTGCAAAGAAAATTATGGGAGAACAAATGTGGCATAGTATTTCAAATAATAAATTCAATAAAAATTTATTGAAAAATTAACGACACTTATATTTAACAAAACGAATGTGTGCATGGTGTAAAAGATCACGGGAGCAGGTAGAAACGAGACAGCAACTTATAGTTTGTCTGTTTAAAAAATCACATTAGGACAAAGTCTAAAGCAGTCTACTGCTATGGAAACCAGAAGAAGAAAAAAAACAGAAATAGTTTATCACAAGAGGGTGCTTTTCTCCTCTGATTTCCTTTCTCTCACCAAACCTTTCTTAAATATTGACACAACATTCCTACTTGAAATAGTTAAACTTTGTCACCGTCTCTGCTCCAGACGAATGGCGAGGGGAGTTCTTTTCATAGACAGACTGTATAAGCGATGGTGCAAGTAAGTCTTTCACACGTTTTGAAAAGGCGGATTGTGATTGCCTTGTTTAATTATTTTTAATATTTTAAGACAGACTGATCTTTAAAAATAAATTGTCATTAAACATAGCATTGCTTTTCGGTTTATCTTTCCCTCACGCTGCATGCATGCTGTGGGTAGTCGGATTCTTTTTACTTCGAATTTCCGACCCAAAAAGAAGCATTTCTTTTATTGCTGAAAATTAATATATGTTCTACCTTAAAATCAAAAATGCATAATATTTTTGTTCTCAAGCAGTTTTTCACTTGACGTATTGTTGGTGTGATATGTGACGTCCCGACCACTGATCTCCAATTTTCCCTGCAATGCACCGAAGTTTTATCTTGACAAAATACACCGTGATAACATATTTATGAACTCTATTGCATTAAAGTGTGTATGATAAATATTTGCATAAAATAATTATTAAACTTAAATAAAAATATTTGGTAAATAGTTTTCACAGAACTATCATCTTCCGATAGAGGGATAATAAATTCACTGTCCTCAGATTCACTCTCCAAATACATCATAACTATTTTAACATGCAACGGTTACACTAATGGTTGAAAATTATCTTAGGTTAATTAATAACGTTGGTGCACAGTCCTGTAATTGATCCTTTCGGTTCGTACCAGTTGAAGGCAGCGGCCAGAAATTTTATATTAAAGGTCAAAAATTATAAGGCGGTTAAATTCAAACTTTTTTTTTGCAGATCATAAATCTGTTAAAACTTGTTCAGACAGAACTTTTTTTATGGCGCGGGCAGTGGTCTGAAAAACTGCATTGTTATTGTAGTTAACTACAACTATGACTCTACTGTATTACAAATGTAATTAACTACAATTACTTTATTTTTAAATGCAGTGACTACGAACTATTTTTGAAATGTAGTCACTGTTTCACGTCTTTTACGAGGCGAACTTTGTTGGAGAGTTTATATTTACAACCAAATATTTTTGAATAAAAGAAAAAAATGGGCGTTTTAAAAATGCAATATTTATTAATTTGGAATAATAATTTGGAATAATTAAATAATTTGGAATAATTATGCAATATTTTTTCATGTTTACATGAGCCAGTTTGTTATTCTAAACAGTTTTTCACGAATTTTTTCAGTAAACAATTTCAACTTTTCATGACTTTATCGACAGTGCATATTTATTAAGAAATGATAAAAATTTCGAATATGTGCAATTCTGTGAAGCGTTTAATACTCTCATTTCAAAAATGAATTCAAAATTATTTTTTTTTATATCAACTGAAGTATATAAAAAATTACTAAGAAAATATGTTTTTTTCCCATTAAAATAAACGGTTCATCAATTTACAGTGCGAAAAAAAAAAGAACCGACTTAATTTGAATAACTTTTTATCTAATGATTGAATCTTCACGTTCTAATACTCAATCTTAATGGTTCGAGGGGGGTAAATACTAATATGCTAATTAATTAATGTAGACAATATTTTAAGTTACGAAAGCAGACACAAATCGTACTACCTCTGAATAAACATACGTTTTTTTCGGGGGATTCGGATTTCTGATCCACAAAATATAGGTGGTAGTCGCAATCGCAATCTGGGTGATATGGTTCCAATAGGTTGCTCAGGAGACCTGTCCGAAGTTTGGACACTTTAATGGTATTTAGACTTTTTTTGTGTTTTTTGCTATATTTCGAGAACTTTTTAAGCGAATTGAAAGGTTTTGAGCATAATTATGAAATTCGTTCATCAAAAGATTGTAACCATGCAAAAAATTGCTTTAAGGAAGTATTTATTATTTTTAATTATTTTATTTCATAAAAGATAAAAATAAAAATTGAAATACATGCTTTCCAAACTTTTGCATCATTTTAAAGAATGTAATTTTAAATAACCGACTGAAAAAGTACCGAATTTCAGCGAAATTGGACGAATAGTTTCTGAGAAATCGCGAATAAATTTTAGGAATAAATCCCCCTCTCAAACCATTAAAATAGAGTTGTAGTGCGTAAAAATAAGATCATTACAACAAAAGTTATTCAAAATGGTTTTTTTTTAGTGCACTGCACATATAAGTCAAGCTAATCTACATGATAGTGCAGATAATTTATTTTATTGTTAGGTAGTCTTACAGATGTTGATATGTGCAGCACGTTCTGTCGTTATTTCTTGTTTACTGTTGTCTTATTTCATCCAAAGACTTTTTATCAGTGATCGAATTTACGACGATTTTCAATAGGCTAGATATTCCCTACATTAGGTTAAAATTGAGGCGAACTCTATTAAGTGGTTTCTAGGTCAAAAATGAGCAAATATTTATTTAGACCAGAAATTGTTTTTTGGATGGGCTAATATTTGGAGGTTAAATTCAAGCTCGTGATATTTAATAATTAACTAGTTATAATTTGTTTTTGACATTACTTGTTTTTGGCACATCGGGTAACAAAACGTGTTCGTCGCTGACATAGGAATTATTATTATTTTAAATTTGGAAAACGCTTTAAAGCAAAATTCAATTTTTTGTTTTTCAGATATTTTAGTTCAAATTTGTTTGGACAGAATTTCTTTTTGGCAAGTGGATTAAAGAACTACAAGGACCATAAATGTGACGCAAAATTCGAAATTGTGATATTTTGGCTACTTTTTTTTGGTGGGTTTAGCTCACAAAAATTTTTGTTTTGCTAGAATAGCCTAAGGATTTCCCCTACTGGGCTAATGTTAATGTTTGAAACTTGTGGTTGCCAATTCAAAATTAGCCAAAATGTGTTTTGATGAATATTTTGATTTGTTAACTATTTTTAAAATGGGCTTTAATCTGAAAAAAAAATCAACTTGCGATTTATCTGTCCGAAATTAGCTAGAACTCGTAATTCTCGTTTCGACATATTGTTAATTGCTAGGAGCTCAGGGTTAATTAATTTAGAATTTCGTGATCTTTTTTTTTTCTCCCATATTTTTTATTTCATTTCAGATTGCAACTTTCTTCCTTTTTTTAAAATAAGAAATTAGATTAAATAATTACTATTTTTTAAATTGATATACTGTTTTTAAAAAGGTTCATAAAGTTCCCTTTATTTATACATTATATTTGCTTCAATCGAAATTAATAATCGAAGTATTATGGTAACAAAATCGTATAAAATCTATAATATATACGAGTTTATAACCAATTATTACAGCAGTTTAGTTTCTCAAAAATAGTAGTATCATTAAAGTGACAATAACAGTATATTTTTTTTTCATTTAATAATTATATCTTTATTTTAAGAATATAAAAAAACAATAAGCATCTTATGCATACAAAAATTAGAGTTTGTTCAATTATTAAGCATATACGCGTTCTTATAATATATTTTCATTAAGATACAAACAGCCCACTTTTTTCCTATCATTCCAATGATTTGTACTGCTCTTTTTCCTTAAAACAACTTTTAACTATTTAAATTTCATTAATTTTAAAAAGTTTATTATTTTTTTAATGAAATTGTTCTGCAGGTTGGTTTAAGTTCATATAGTTCGAATACGGGTTAGGATTCTTGATAAATCTACTTAAAAAAATCGTTTACTTAAAATTTGATTTCTCAGGAACTATTTGATCAATTTCGCTCAAAATTTTGTATTTTTCCATGTTGAATTACTTTCTTTTTAAACCGACGTAAAAAAGCATACCTTACAATTCAAATTTTCTCCTGACTATTATTAAATAAAATAATAAATATTTACGAACAGTTCTTTTTAGAATCTTTAGTTTTTCAATAAAGAACGACCTTAATAATTGTGAGCAAAAAGTTTCAACTCGCTTTAAAAACTCTCGAGCTATTTTTCAAATTGCGATTAACCCTTATATTCTGAGGTTCAGAAATCCGATTCCGTCGGGAAAAAATGGCATGTTTAATCAGAGAAAGTACGTTTTAGTGTCTGATTTCGTATTTTAAAATATCGCCTCTGCACTATTTAAGTCGCATATTTGAAATCACCCCCTTGAACCATTAGTCCTAGGACGTGAAGATCTAATCATTAGATCAAAAGTTATCAGAGTGGTCCGTTTATTTATATTTTGCACCCTGAAGGACTAAACAATTAAAATTTAAATATGTTTAATTTCGAAAAGTTCTGCATGCATTTAAGTGTTGATTTTTTTTTTCTTATTATCGGTTATGATATGTTTGTAAAAATCGGGTTTTTCATTGAAAGGGAAATAAGCAAAATATATCATTTGATTGTAACTATTTTATTTATATTTTTCATAATTTGTCATAGTTATTTACATTGTATTTTTTACTGAATTTATTGTATTGCGAAGATTTTATTGCTAGCAATGCATGATTATTTTAAAAATCAATTTCCTTCTGTTTTAATTTTAAAAACATTGGATAATCATCCGCTTAGGTTACAGTTCCTTATTCTGTAGCTACATTTGCTCTGTGCGCGTATTTATTTTATCAAATTATATTTGCAAAACTTCAAAATATAATTGAGCTAAATTAAACATTTGTTAGAATTTTCATTTTTCGTAATTTCAATGTGGTTTATGAAATTGCAACATTTTGAATATGATAGGCGAATTTTGAATTTGATTTATCACTTTCTTATACGCTCAATGCGCGACAGTCTCATTGCAAAATCGCAATTTTTTTTGTACCAATTTTTGGCCACTTCCAAAAATGGGTTCAAGGTCAAACTATCCCTTTCAAAGCAATCACTTTTTTTTAACCCTCAATATACTTATTCCATCAACCATCGACGTTTTCCAATTTCCTTAGCAGCAAATTTTGATTGTTGTTGGCCATTTTTGAAAGATTTAGTTTAATTTCCGATATTTTGATGTGATATTATTACGAAACGCAAATTTCGAATTTGAGTGATCACATTTTCACGTGTAAAAATCAAGTTTCGATCGTAAATCTACGTTATTTCAATCTATCGTTTTTTGATCCTGTTTTTTGAAACTCTAGGGGAGAGAGGGGTCAATTGTAACATTTTTTACTTAACTATTTTTAACTAAAAAATCCAATATATTATTAGTATTAATTGACAGACAAGTAAAGTAGACTATCCTCTACTAGAAAAAAAATAAATACCTGATTTTAAATATTATTATATTAGTTATTAACAATTTTTGACAGTCGTGCAGTTGTTACAATTGTCCCCACTTACGGGGTCAATTGTAACAATTCATAAATTCAACTAAAACATAGTTAATTATACATATTATCATAGTTGTGATATGTTTTTTTATTGATCAAAATAGAAGTGATATTTTAGGAGTAAAAATAATTATGAGCAGAAACCTAAAGGGTTAAACTTTTAACTTTAAGGGGTTAAAAATTTTAATTTATGCTGTGAAAGGTGACAAATAAAATAATGCACATGCAACATAATATAAATGATATAGGAAACCATTGGTGGTTCTTAAAGAGTTAAGTAATGGTTTGTAAACATAAGATTATTTATTTTCAGCTGTTACAATCGTCCCTTTACTTATTGTTACAATTGTCCCCAAGACGCCATTTCAGCTTCATTTGTTAAAAACAATGCTAGTTAATTAGCAAAACTAATCTTTTTTTTTATTGAAATGTTAATTAAAGTGTCCACTTACATATTCGGTTACTAATTTTTATTTGTTTAAACAAAATTACTTTGTTACAATATAATATTCTAATACCAAAAAAAGTACTTGCGTGGCGTGAAAATATCTTTTGTGATGTAACTCTTTCAAAAGTACATAAAAATGGTTGCCATCAGGGGTGTACATGTAGATTTATTAAATACACCTTGTACGCCACCTAGGAACCAAATCTAGAACCCGACACTCGAAATTTTTGCTCTGTTATAATCGTACCCTTCAACGTATTACGATACTCGAATTCTGAGTTATAAAATAATCACATTCTAACACGCTTAATTAGCGACTAATCCATTTCGAATCCATGTCGGTTTCTGATAATTTCCTCTTAGTTTTTCACATTCCAATATTTTTTGTACGAAATTAAGACACCTGAATTTCGAATTATAGAGCAAGGACATTCTGACGCATTTTATTTGCGGCATTCACTAATGAATCGACGTCGTTTACTGATCATAGTTCAGTCCCACTTCATTTTTTTTAACAGAAAGATTTTGATTAATGATATTTCGACACGCGATTGAAAAACTGAATTATCATTTTTTGATATTGCTCACGACGCTTTTAATACAAATTCAAATTTGTTTCCGTATATTTTTTTTATAAATTTATTCATTGCTTTTTAGCCATTTCCATATGATTTTTTAAAGTCTCATAGTTTCAGACAAATTTGTTTATTAGATATTATGGCGGAACTTACTAGTTTGGCAATAATAAATTCTTTAAATTAATATTTTTTTAAAGTAGTCATTTTTCTGTTAATTGTCACTTTATAGCTATTTTTCGTTAAAATAGTAGCTATAGTTACCTCTCATCGAACTTAGTAGCAAATAGTTGCATTTTAGCTGCCATTACATGCTTTCTCTTCTCTCTTACAAAAATAAACCTAAAATTGCAAGAAAAACAATTAGATATCAAATATAATACATAATAATATATAGTATGTAATAAATATTACAATATACAATATAAGTATTTCAAAGCACACAAGTTCGAAAATTCACAAGAACAGGGATAAAGAGGGTAACTCAAAAGAGATGGATAAAATTCTAAATACATTTTTGATATTTGTGTGATAGGCTAACAGAAAAATTTGATTGGTTAACGATGTCCTTTAAAAGTTGCAGGGAAAATTCTAATTCGAGGTTTTTTGGTTAAGAATAAGTTTGAACTATTTTTATATTTTTTAGCGGATGGTATAACTATTAAAAAACAAAGGGCAATTGTTTAGAGGTAAATTTTAATTGTGATTTCTAGGTCAAAAATAAGCTACAACATATACATATTTTTTTGGTGGAAAGGTTAAAAAAAAATTTCGTTTAGTGTTTGAAAAAAAAATGAAAACATAAATAGTGGTTATTAAATGTGTTTATTCATTAAGCTATTAATTTTGGTTAAATCCTACGTCTAATGTTCGACTACGAGAAACCTAAGAGACGTTTTTTGATAATTGTTTCATAGACGTCTCCTAAGACCCACTACTTGTTTTAGCCATATTACGTTTACCATAGTTATCTATAAGACGTCTATACTTAAGCCATTGTGGATTACATATAAGTAAGGCCCGGATTTTGATGACATTTGCATTTTTTTGCATTTTCGGACATTTTTTGTCCCTTAGAGCATTTTTTTAGATTTATAGGGCATTTTCTTTAAATTTGGGGGCGTATTTTGCATTTTAAAGCATTTTTCCAATTTTTTGTTTATTTTTTCTAATTTTTATTACTTTTTATTATTACACTGGCTTCCAAACAACGAAGAAAATCTCTAGGATATTAAAAGGTGAAGTAACATCTGTTCAAATTGAAGAAGAATTGTCAGTAAGTGTGACCGTCCTTTTCAAGTACGCACCAATAACATCAGTAGACGTTGAAAGAAGCTTCTCCTGGTATAAAAATTTGCTTTCAGACAAGAGACGCTCGTTTACATTTCAAAATATTAAAAAAAAAATTTAATAATCCACTGTAATTCTGATATTTAGAAATATTATGAGATGAAAGTTGTTATATTCATTTAAATTTCGATACAAAATGAAAATTTTTTGGAGTCAATCTACTTTCCTTTTTTTTTTTGTTATTTTAGGATATAAAACATATTTTTCAAACTTTAATGAACGTAGAACAAGTATTGCATTGCTTTATATTTTTTGAAACGACTCATAATAATTGTAAAGAGTAAAACATTGTTCAATATTTTTACTTCTATTTAAGTGATGTCATAAGGCATTTTTAGCGCAATTTTCGCATTTTAAGGGCATTGTTTGCACTTTTAAGGGCATTTTTTGCACTTTTAAGGGCATTTTTTGCAGTTTGTAAGGGCATTTTTTGCACTTTTTAAGGGCATTAATTGAGATTTTTTAGGTCATCAAAATCCGGGCTCTAGTTATTAGAAAACGTTTAGTTTGAGCGATGAGATAAGGAAAATACTTTGTGGGAGTACGTGAGCTAACGATTATTGCGGGTTACGCTTGTTTGTAGATTTTGTGTGGAGCGATTTTTGACACATCTTTTTTTTTTTTTTTTTGGAACCTACAATGGGTAGGATTATTCACTTGGACGATAAGAGTCAGAGGGCTTCTGCTCCCAAAGGAGTGCTCCAGGTTCAAATCCCAGAGGAGGCTTGTTTTAAAGAATTCTACTCCTGGCTCTCACATCAGATAACAGTGGTGACGAAAAATATCCTCGATGGCAGATGACATGAGTTCGAACTCCCTTGCCGTTGGACTTAATGTGAGAGGCTTCCATGCTTTTTCTTTCCATGCTTCGAGTTTTTCCTTTAGTTGTTTTACGCTTCGGATTAGTTTCATCAAACAATCCTTCACGAAAGCCAGTTTATCCCAATACTTGATCCAGGAGCTCTCCTGCCTTCTGGGATGGTTTCAAAACTACATGGCTATGGAGTTGAACATTGATAGTCATCAGGGGTCTGTCCAGACATTTTGTGAAAGATCCGTTTTTTTGTAAAAATTGTGAAAAAATTGCTCATAATTTGTGAATATAAAATAAACGTTAAGTCACATTCTTTCAACCAGGGTCCGCTTTTGTAAATTTGTGCAAATAGGGTCCGTTATTGCAAAAAAACTTTTTCAAGGAGTTTTTAAATTGTAAATAGATACAAAATTATGCTCAGCAGTGTAAAATTATAATTAAAAAATTAAATTTTAAAAAATAAACAGCAATTGCAGCTACAAAATTAGAGATACAACATACAAATATTTGGTATTTAGCCTATACTGCTGAACGCAGAATATTCATTTCGGACAAATAATGGAAGAAGCGTCTGCCGGACAAAATTTAGTTCGCTTACATCTGTCTTTCTCCCCCCTCTTTCCTGGGAAGGGTTTATTGATTAACAAAACAATAATGAAGATAAACAAATTTGTGAAGGGTCCGATTAAAAGTTAAATTATTTTGTGAAAGGTCCGTTTTTAAGTTAAAATATTTTGTGAAGGGTCCGTTTTTATGAAAAGATATTTTGTGAAGGGTCCGTTAACGGACCCAAATTTCTTCTAAACAGACCCCTGGTCATAAACTCAAAAATGCATCGACTGTTTGATGCAGTTTATAAAATAAAATGAACGGGCAAACGTATTGTTCAAAATTATACTTTCCTGGTCAAAAATCAGTTAAAACTTCTTGTTGAAGCTTTTTTTTTTCTTAATGGGAGAGCTGTTGAAAATATTTGTGGTTGTTGTAATTCATTTACGTCACACTAGAGCTGCACAATGGGCTATTGACGATGGTCTGGGAAACAATTCTGAGGATAGCACCCCCGCTTCGGTAGTCCGACGACCTTCACGCGAAGACGAGCACTTTACTATAGAACAGTTTAACGAGGACCAATACCGCACACCTTCGGTCCCTACGCAGACTGTGAAAATATTTGGCTGATCAATATAAGATTAATTTCGCGTGTGCTAACAGTTCCAAACTGAATTCGTAAATTCGGTTCAAAAATAAGCTTAATCAGGTATCAAAGTTTGTATGGCTTCCAGGTTAAAAGCAAGCATTCCTGCTATAGCCTAAACTGCTCTAGGCAGGAGGGGGCAATGGAAGTTAATGGTTAATTATTTCGTTGACTAATGGCATGATGGGGCAATGTAGTCAGCATTCCACGCCGATTTTTCCAGACGATCTAATGGAAATCGATCTGAAACTGTATGGGCTTTAAGAACCCGCCCTGTCATCGAACCCAAGTTTCTTTGAAAGACAGTTCAGTGTCTTACCTACTGAGACATCGGGACTCTTTTTTTTTATAGTGGTAAAAAAAATAATAAGCTAGTAGTTTTCAGATGAAAAGTTTGAGACGTATTTATAAGCTTACGATATTTTCATATAGGCTAACTCTACGTGGTAAAATTTTAAATTTCGCTTTCAAAAATCTCAGAATTCTTAAAACATAACAAAACGCTATTTTGCCGTTACAAAGTCTAAAAATATTAAAAAAATATCCGGCTAATAAAAGAATGAATAAAAGGAACAAAACACATAAATAAAAATTAAAAAAATGCAAAAGCACGAGATTTTGATGGAACATCGGAGAGTTGTTGATTTTGGAGAAGATAGTTTTTGTTTTTGGAATTTGAGGTTTATACTAACCCGCTACGGGTTTTTCTATATACATTTTTAACAAGATTATTACTAACCCGTTACTGGAACTTCAATTTGTTACTTTATGCCTTGTTTTCAAATAATGAGTTTTTTTTTAAAAAAAAAGAAAGGTTTCTTAATATAGCTTGATTCGTTACATCGTAATTCGTATTTTAGTACAAGATATATTTTTTATTGTGCTAATGATATCCAACCATAGACTTATGGAACTAAAATTCAAATTTTTGGAGCTTGTTGTCAAAGACTTAGCTATATATTATTTAGTTTTAGCTATATTTTATTTATTTATTTAATTTCTTTTGCTGTTTAGCAATCGAATTTTTTTTATGGGACATCGTTTTATTAATTGGCTAATGTTCGATGGAAGAAAATCGATGGATGGAAAATCATCTAGAGATTTTTTTGAGACAACTTCTTATCTGTGGGATTGGGTAAAGAAATTTTTGGTGGTTAAATGTAGGGCTAATGGTTTTTTACAATGGGCTACTTTTCGAACACAAAGTTCACTTTTTTGGTTTTTAGGTCAGAAATTAGCTTATACTTGTTTCGGCTGTAAAAAAATTTTTTAGAAAAGAGACAAATGAAATTTTTTGATGGGTTAATGCAGAGGTGGGCACCACAAATGATGCGGCAATGCGTTCTGAGTGATCCGCGATTCTGTTAGCAATGGACAGCTCTACACAACGTTAAAAAATAAAAATTACTCTAACGCTTATTACATATTTACTCTTTGTCATTTTAGTTCAGGAATATGTGTTAATTACTTATTTTTAATCAGTAATAAACATTGTTTGAAACAAGTACCGCTCATTGCCCACGGATGAACATTTGAAAAATCTTTAATCGTTCTCAACTTTAAATTTACAACTAGTCAATGAAGAATTGGTTAGAATTCAAACAAAGTGTCATCGGGGTAAATGTTTCAATGTTGTGTACAAGCATGTGCAATTATTGCGACAATTTAAAAAAAAAAAGACTTTGAAATGGGCTAATCGTTCAAACATTTGATTCAAACATATCTCTGCATAATTTTTTCAGTGGATTTCCAAACCAAAAGTTTTGGAGAGTTAAAGAAGAGTAACAAAATTTCAACAAGAAGATTTCAACAACATTTTGAGTAAAACCTCATACTGTGGTTTCTAAAATTCTAAGTAAAGAAATTAGTTAAAACTTGTTTCTTCTGCCCTTTATTAATAATTGGTTTATATATCATAAAACATGTAAAACCAATTTCAGCCATAACTTTATTTTAGCTAGTGATCTGACGAAAAGGGCTGCCGGATTTAAGTCAGATTAAAAAAAAGAAAAAGAAAACTGGTGCGTTTTTTTTTGTTGCTCAAACCACTAAAAAGATAGGTTAAAATAAATACAATCAATTTTTATTAAAATAAAATATTTTTAGAAAATTCAGATAACGTTAAAGAAACTTGATAATGTTTTAATTACATAGTACTGTTTGCCAAAATTAAAATTTTGCCTTGAATAACTTTCGTTCTAATGATCGGATTTTCAGGTGGTAAGTGTCAATCTTAATGGCTTCTGAGGTGACTTCAAATAAGCTAATTAATGCTACCATTAAAATACGAAATCAGACACAAAAACGCACTTTCTCTGAATAAACACTTTTTTTTTACAAATTTGGATTCCTAACCCTTTGAGTAGGGAAGGGGGTAAATAACATTTCGAAAAAATTGGATCAAAATTTGGGGTGCTATGAACTTATATATATTTAGTATCGTCAAAAAAAGAGACCAAGAAATATTGCCATAACAGTAGAAGAAATTTAATGTAACCATACTCTAACTGCGTAATCGACAAGAGAAACCTACTCCGTCGCTAAGCAATCCAGTTGAGCAATAAAACAGAATGAAATAATAACTGAGACGAACATTGTGTTAACTCTAATCGAAAAGGCTTTTTTTACCTATTAGTAAAATGAGTCTTGGTTTCGATTTCCTGGCGTCCTCACTTTTCAACTACAATAATCAAGAGTATTAGTAATTAGAGCTCATACGTTGCTTTGGCGACCGCTGCTGTTTGATAATTTTTGTAGAATTTTTTTTTTCACCTTTAATTTTGTTATGCATTAAGTGGGTGAGTTTATTTTTGAGATATGGGACCAGAGAGAACCCATAAATACTTCTTGAGTTGTGAATAAAAGAGAATTTCATCATTTGAACAGTATTTTTGGTTTTTATTGTTTTAAATAAGAATCAGAAATTCTAACCTACATTTCAAACTTGATCGTTTTCAATACCAATTCCGGTGAATATCACAAATAAAGACGGTCCAAACTGATTGACACGGTCCCAAAAGTCAGAGTTGAAGCAGGAAAAAAAACGATACCAAGGCCTAAACTTATCGAGGAAAAGCCAAAGAGCGTAGGCGGGGATACCTTAAGCGTCACACACAAACGGAAGAACGAAAGGATTCCGTTCGCAAACGCAAGTTTTAAGCTCGTCCCTCACAAAAGTACCTAAGTGGTTGAGAGAACTGAACCTTACCGAAGAGCGAATGGCGACTTTCCGAACTCTTTTCATTCAAATACGAGAACTGGGTGTTGATCACCAGTTAAGGTCTGGTTTCTTAGGACAAGCGACTTATCGGAGCGTCAGCGGGACGTCAACGTCCCGCTGACGCCAACAAATTACTGGTTTGTTAGCTCAAGGCCTGGTTTCTTAGAACTAGCGCCTTATCTGGGCGTCAGCGGAAAGTTGACGTAGAGCTGACGCCAAAAAAATACTTTTCTGTTAGCTCAGCGTGAGAAGTCGGTCCAACGCAGACATTATCTCTCATTGCGCATGCGTTAATAAAGTAAACAAATATTTATTTTGAATTTGCATTGATTTTGTTATTGTCGACAAGAGTTTTAGAGAACAAATAATGACTTTGTCCAAGAAAAACCCATTATAGCTGAGTTAAATGAAGAGTGCTATGTTTAATGAAGAAGCTATGTTTAATGTCAAAATCAAAGTCTTGGCTGATTTCAATGTGCTGTTGGATGTTGTCCGCCATTGCTTCTGTCGTTAACGTCACGTTGTAATCCAACTGCAGTTGAGTTGGACGGCAATTGTAGTTCAAGATGAGCGTTCGATGACGTATACTATCAAACTCACAAATAGACCAATCAGAGGTTAGCGCTGATTTCCAGCTGACGGCGTCCTGTCCTAAGAAACCAGACCTTAAGGGATAAAAGGATCCATTGTCAACATACCCATTAACTTGCACAAGAGCATAGACTGTCTTCCCCGCAATATAAATGATTCATTCAAAAATCATGTAAAATTGAAAAAGACCCTAGCTTTCAAATCATATTTCGTGTATGAGCTTGTGAATCCGAAACGGGTGTATGATGCAGCTTACAATCTCCATCAAACACCAGTGTACCAATCCGAAAATGTTAATATTGATCTCGATTGGCTGGTCAATGTCTATTCAGTCATCAAAAGAATTCACATAGAATGTGATTGATCTGCATTTAAATATGTCTGCGAAATTGTGTACCGAGCAGTTCAGGATTAACAGTTAAAGATGTCCAAGATGAAAACACAATAAAGTTTCTGTTTAAAAAAAAAAAATTAGACAACAACCATTCTGCCAATGGGTAACCTGTGATCGACTTGAGGCGATCCCAACTTTCTTCATTTTGTAGTGAATCGTATTTTCTTTATTTTTTCTTATCTTCCTTTCTTTAAATAATTATGGAGGAAACATTCGTTTATCTTTTAACATACATCTAATATAGTAAGTGTAATTTTAAAGATTATTTTCTTTTTTAAATAGTCCTTAGAAAAATATCTTGAAGTTTTTAGGCAAAAGATTTGTCCTTAGTAGATTTCTGCTCAAAAAGAAAATATTGCTTTCGTTTTCATCTCCTTTAAAAATAAAATTTGAATAGATTTATAAATTATTTATAATTTTCAAAGATTTTAGTATTTGGACACTTGAACTTTATAAAAAGCATTCTTTACATTTTTCAAGTTTTTTTAACCTCTTTAAATATGGAAATTTCATACTTAAACCAAATTTTGTATTATCTTATTTATATACAGAGTTGTAGGACGAACCATAAAAAAGATCTCATAAAAAGATTATAATACACATTCACAAGTTTTAAATGATTCAATATTTTTTTTATTTTTATAATTGATAAAATTAGTGAACGTTACGAGACATTTAAAAATATTGAAATATGTATGTTTAAGAATATTGTATGATTCATTTTTAAAAAAATCGTTTCATTCTTCAAAATATGGGAATTATGTGAACTTTCATTAGATAAAGATAATTTTATGCATTCTGAAACTAATTTTCGTAAATTCATCATAAAATGTTGCTCAGCATGTTAAACAGTTACGATTCTGATCAAAATAATGATCAAGAAAGATCCAAAACGTAACGGATGATGTAACTGTAACTAGATGGTAAAGATTTCATTGGCATCAAAAAATATAAAGAAAATAAACGCCCATTTTTAAGATTCGCATGACGTGAATGAGAAAAAAAAGAAACATGAGAACTGTGAAGTTTCCAATGCGAAAAAAAGTGGAAAATAACGCTGGAAAAACCGTAGAACTCCAAGAGTGAAATAGAAAACAAAAAACTAAATAAAAACAAAAAGAAAGTTAGAAAAACCGCAAGAGCCGCGAAAGGCGAATCAGGGCAAAATGCACGTCTACTAGCCATGGATAGATTATCGTTAACAATGGCATGCAGATATATAAACAAGATTCCCGGGTATCAAGATGAGTTGATGTGAATAGGGTGGTCAGAAGTTTAGCATTATCGAGATTAAAATTATCCCCAAGATGCAAAGAATGTGAAGCAACAGCTTTATCGCATTTTTTAAAAGAGACTTATCGACCATGTTTCTTTAATCAAAATTTTACAACGCGTCTAATTTAAACAATATAGCCAAGGTAGAGCCGTGATGGCTCAGGGGATAGAACGTTCGCCTTCCACTGAGGTTAATTGGGTTCGAATTCCAGCGATGGCTGGTCGATACGAATTTCGCATCCAACCACAGTGCTGACATAAAATATCCTCAGTGGTAGACAGATCATGTGCTAGAGTCCCATTGCGGCAAGGCTAACCATGGGAGGTTTTCTTGGTTTTCCTTTCCGTGTAACGTAAATGCGGGTTAGTTCAATCAAAAAGGTTCTCAACTAAGGCAAATTTTCCCTAATGCTTGATCCAGGATTTCCCTTGCCGTCTGTACTGGGTTCAAAATTACAAGGCTACGGGGAGTTGAATATTGGTAGTCCCAAATTCAAATTTGGGTCTGCTGTTCAATGACGATTATGAAGAAATATAGCCAAGGCTGCACTGGAAAGGAATTCATTCTCTGTTTCACTCTCTGTTGCCAGGTTTTTTTTTTTCACTTTTATTTTCCATTTTCCGTAGGCATTTTTTATTCATTCACTTTATGTTTTTTATTTCAATCCCTTTAGTTTTCTTCAATCACGTCTGCGAAGTCTTAAAAATCGGTGCCTATTTTTGAACGAGCTATTGCTATTGCTTCAAACGTTGCCATTCTTAGGGCTCGCTAGACGTTAATGACTCGCTGTTGTTGTTGTTTATTTACGTTGCACAATGGGCTATTGGCGACGGTCTGGGAAACATCCCTGAGGATGATCCGAAGACATGCCATCACAATTTTGATCCTCTGCGGAGGGGATGACACCCCCGCTTCGGTAGCCCGACGACCTGCACGCGAAGTCGAGCACAATCACTCGTAACGTGGATTTTTGTGCACTCAAAACATGTCAACTTATATTCAAATTTTCATATTTTTTTGAAGATAAGAAACTTTTTATGTTCTCGCTTTAGTTTCTGGGGATTATTCATTTAGTAACTCAGCATATTAAATTAAAATAATTTAATCGATATTAAAATTAGTTTTACGTTAAATAATGGTTATGGCTCTTAGATTGAAAAAAAGTGCAAAAGAATACATAATTCGACACGACTTTCTAAAAAAAATTAAAGCAATGCATTTTTATTTCTTATTTAATTATTTATTTATTTTTGACTGATGCTCTGAAAAACATTTTTTAGAATGTTGAACAATTCCGTCTATAACTGAAATTTCAAAATTGGAATGACCCCTCTCCTCTGGAATCAAAATTAAGTAGTTACGAAGGTAATTATTTCGAACAATTTTACGTCTCCGCCCTATTCGAAATTCTTGCAAAATATATTTTTTATTCATCGATCCAAAATCTATTGTTGAAATGTTTTAGTGTATACTTAAAGACGTATATCAATTATCCCTTTATTTTATTATTATTTTTTGCTTAAATTACTCAAGTTATGTGATTGATACTCAAGATATGATACTCGAGTATGAATAGTAAGTATGATGGGGGTTTTCACTATTTTTCTTCATCTTTCCTGCCTCTCTTAACAAAATAAAGGGATCAGTTTAATTTCTAATAATTTTAATAAGTTTAATTGTTTCTAACTGTTTCAAGCAATTAAATGTTATGTCCAAACAGATTTCAATTCTGGGGTTAATTAAATCATTATTAAGTTTCAATTGAGCATAAAAGAAACATTAACATTCTTGTCTCTTAACGGCAAAATAAAAGAACCTTTTCTATTTATAATTTCTAAAAAAAGTATATCAATACTATTTGTTGATCTTATTTATTACAGCTACAAAATTATTTGTTATCCAAAAATCTCTTAATCTATCTTATTTTAATATTAAGGGAATTCTATAGTTAGAAAAAGAGCAATTGTTTGAGATGATGATTCTAAAAATAGCACGGTTTTGGAATCTTGCAATTACCACGTATATTTTCTGCAATTTTCTATTTTTAGTATTTGCTCTTTAATAAAATAAGGCATAGTGAGCCATTTTCTGATATAACAATATTTTTTTTGAACTGTGATAAAGTTGGGAAATAATATTAACAGCTTTTTTAAGCAAATTTTTTCAACATTAACCTTTTTAAAAGGGAAACTTTCTAAAAGATAGCGGGAGAAGATAAGTTTAAACGTCAATTATAAAATTGCATGTCCATTATTTTTGTTCATTTAAAAAACAAAGCAATATGTTGAATTTGTTCACTGTGCACATATCTGCATTTACTTTTCATTACTTAAACAAATACGAAACAATAAAAAAACAATCAATAAATATCCTCATTTTTAAAAAAATAGCATGCTTAGTAAATAATCAGCTGTTTTGCATCGAATAAACTTAAACAGCAGAATGTTTTTGAATTTCCTAACAAGATTTAATTCTCAGCTAGATGGCAATAATTTTAAATTTTCTTTTCATAAAATCTTGACAATAATTTAAAAAGAATTTTTACTTTAAAGGCAAAACCTAAATTAAAGTACTAAAAAAAATTTATTAATGAATTATTGAGAAAATAATATACGTGGTAATGTAAGGAATAAGATTTACAGAAATTTTAAAATTTAATTATATAGTTGGTAAAATAGTTCTGCGAAACAAGCGTGGACAGGTAATTAGGACAATATATAAGATGTTGAGAAAGTTTAAAGTGCTTAAAAATTTTGACTACGTATTCATATTAATAATTAAGTATGCATTGACCATATCTATGCATACGTATGTACATTATTGAAATTGTATCAGTAATTAAAAGAACAAACTAAAAAACCAAATTAGAAAAAAGGTGATGTATAATTACATTCTATCAGAAATATGCTTTTAGAAAACTAGACATTCCTCGAATAAAATGTTTTTTATTCAATAAAAAGTATTATTCAAATCCCTTTAAAAATTCGCGAATCAATTTTTAAAAAAACTAAAAAGAAACATCGTATTTTATAATTGAAAAAAAAAATTAGCAATCTGTTATTAGCAAAAAAGTAATAAGAAAGAAAACTTTACGCTACTCGTGTGTAAGTCAAATTCTTTTTAAGTTAACCACATTTACGATGTCGTGAGCTGGCTTAGCATTTACGATGCCCACGATGTCGTGTGCTGGGCTTAAATTTGGAGGCAAAATTTAAATTTCTGTTTTTATTTCTTTCGTTCAGCTAAAATTGATTTTGAATATTATTATTATATCTCTTAATATATTAATTATTATAGTTTTTAAATATTATTATACCTTTTTTGTGGAGAGATAACGAAGTATTTATTGTGATATCGATTTTCTAAATTCGATATTAAATTCAAACTTTTGAATATTTTGTCAAAAAACAACGAAATCTTGTGTTGGCCAATTTTTTGGTGATCAAATGAAAGTTACTGATTTCCTGTAATTTTTATTAAAATTTAAAACATTTTAAAAATTGCCAGAAAATTTTTCTGTTTATAAGTGTCACTGGTAGAATTGTCATAAAAGCAACGCAATTTTATAAATGATTTTTTTTCGAATAATTATTTGGACAAAAAAAAAGCTTTTTTTTAAATTAATGAAAATGAAAAAGATTGTGTTTAAGAAAATATGTACCTTGTGCTTTGAAATCTACAATTTTGAGAAGAAGAAAAAAGCCAGCAAAAGGAGCAGGTTGCAACGTTAAGAGTTACTTTTATTTTTTTCAAAAAAAAAAGGAAACTATAAATAGTGTTGCTGCAACTAGAAAAAAAAAACAGAATTGTTTTTGAATCATTATTGAGAAGTGAAACTTGAATTTAATTTTTGATCGAAACAGGTAATCATAAAATTAAGCATGGAACATGAGAATGAAATTCGTACCTGAACTATGGTTTATCACATTATGCACCTAAATCAACGCCATCGCTCTTCCATACAAAGGAACTTCTTTTTTTCAGGACAAAAAGGCCACAACTTGTTCTGTAAAAATTGCAAAGAAAATTATAAGAGAACAAATGGGGTAATCGGCATTTCAAATCACAAAATTTAATAAAAATTTATTGAAAAATTAACGACACTTACATTTTAAAAAAACGAATGTGTGCACTGTGCGAAGGATCACGGGAACAGGTAGAAACGAGACAGCAACTTTATAGTTTGTCTATTTAATGAACTCCCCTTAGGACAAAGACTAAAGCCGTATACTGTTATGGAGTCTCAGTCGTTTCAGGTGGCCGGGGTGCAAGTGGCACTTTTTACACCTTCATCATGAGGTGAGGATCGTTGAGGTGGTATGCGTTCTATTCCTTGTAAAATAAAAGTAATTATTATTAAGTGGACACATTACCCGAGAATTTATCATCAGAGATGATGCAGATTGAACAGTCTGGAAAAAAAGATATCACCCTGAATAACTTTCGTTCTAATGATCGGATTTTCACAAACTAAGTGTCAAACTTAATGGTTCTGGGGGTTACTTCAAATATGCTCATTAATTAGAACTAACTATTAATCAAGTAACGAAATCATACACAAAAACGTACTTTCTCTGAATAAACATATATATTATTTACATATTTGGAATCCTGACCCTTGAAATCGGGGGGGGGGGCGAAACAGTTTCGAAAAAATTGGGTCGCAATAAAGATTTATATATATGGTGTAAGTTTAAAAGAATGCCAAATTACCAATTAAACAAAAACAATTAAAAACAACCTTAAAGAAATTAAATGAATGACAAGACAGCGAAACGTGTTTCTCCGTTGCAACGCACCAAGAGGAGAATTTTTGAGGCTGCTTTCTGTGCAAAGAAAACAGATTGGTTTTTATTTTATTTTTTACTCTCTTTTAAAGGTATAATTTGAATCTATTAATAAATTATTTACGATTTTCCAAGATTTTAGAATCTGAAGGTTGAACTTCCTATCTGACATTGTTTTAAAGCTGTTTTAACGTCATTTGTATGAAAACTTTGAACTAAAACCAAATTTACATAAGTTATTATTAATTTATGAAGAGTTGTAGGGCTAATTACTTTTACACCTCACTTCGAGTCTCTTAGGTAAGGAAAAGAGAAAAAATAAGATCCAGCAAAAAATTTGAAGGACCCGAAAAATATTTCGATATTGATGCAGAATCACAAGTTTTTGTAAAATTCGCGATATTTCTTTTCGATAAAATTGAAAAACTTAGTAAATGTTACAACATTCCTGTAACAACATTCCTTAGTAAATGTCCAACAATATACAAAACCACAATATTCAATATTTAATTTCAAAAACTTGTAAATTTGTGGCCATGAAATGTTGGGCTTCAAAATTTTAATTGTAACATTTGTGAAATAACAAGTAATTTTCAAATTTAGAACTTAAAAAGAAGTTAGCTACCTACTAATATGAGTCCTCTCTTGAAACTATTAATCATGCATAAACTATCCTACTACCCTACATGGGGGCACAAGAATTTGCTCTTCATAAGATTTGCGAATGATACTAAGTAAACTTGGTTTGCAATAAAAGAATGGATGTTATTTAACGCACTCATTTCATTAGTTTATTAAAAAATATAATTTATAAAATTTTTAAAAAAAATGTAGGTTTAAAACACCCCTAATTAAATAAGAGAACAATTGTTTTTACAATACTTTTTTAACTTTGACATTCCTCTCATGAGATAATTTCTTTTGTCCTTTTTTTATTATTAGTTAAAGCCAGCTTACGCATTCTTGTATTAATTTTTGCATTTTATATTTGAAATTTCCAAGTCGAATGGCATGAGATGATGATTCTAAAAATAGCACGGTTTTTGAATCGATGACAAATAAGGCATATCGAACATTTTCCTGATATGCAATATTTTTTTGAATTGTGCTAAAGTTAATAAATAATATTTACAACTTATTAAGCAAATTTTTTCAACATTATACTTTTTAAAAGGGCAACTTTCTTAAAGTTAAATGAGAGGAATAACTTTGATTTTTAAAATAAAATTGTATGTCCGTAATTTTTTGTTCATTTAAAAAGCGAAACAAAATGTTATATTTTTTGCTGTGCACCCATAGGCATTTGCTTTTCATTACTCAAATAAATAAGAAACCATAAAAAAGACGATCTTCATTTTTCGAAAAAAAGTATGCTTAAGTAAATAGACAGTCTGAATCGAATAAATTTGATTTGCAGAATATTTCTAATTTCTTAATAAGATTTAATTTTTAGCTAGCTAACAATTATTCTAAGTTTTCTTTCAATAAAAATTAGACAATAATTTAAAAAGGATTTTTACTTTAAAGGAAAACAAAATTTAAAGTACTAAAATAATTGATTAGTATACTAATGACAAATAATATACGTGGTAGCTTAAAGAATAAGATTTTGAGATATGTAAAAATTTAATTAAATAGTTGGTAAAATAATTCTGTGAAACACGAGTAGACGGGTAGTTAACAAATTATAATTTTAAGATGCTTAAAAACGATAACTACGTATTCGTATCAATAATTATAAAATATATAATGTAGAAATTGATAAACATATTATTCCAAATATATGCATACGTTGTTATTGAAGGGACAAGCTAAAAAATAAAATTAAAAGGAGCTGGTGCATAATCGCATTTTATCAGAAACATGCATTTATAAAAATACTATTCATTGAATGAAATGTTTTGATTCAATAAAATGTGTTATTCCAGGCTCTTTATCAAATTACGAATAGATTTTTAGACGACAAAAAAAGAAATATCATAATTTATAATTTAAAAAAATAAATGATTAGCAATCGGTTATTAGCGAAAAAAATATGAATGAAATTTTACTCTACGCGTGCGTAGGTCTACTTCCTGATAAGTTAACCACATTTAAATACTAATCGCAAGATTTAAATATTTTTTCATTGTTGCCAAATTATTTTTTAAAAATAATTAATTTTCATTTTTCTCTGCTTCTATCAACTAAAAACTATTGGAACTTTAAAATTTGCAATAAAAAAATACGTAGATTAATATGGTATAAAAAATTTATACCTCATAATTCAAAATTTTTTCATCCACCATTAAATTAAATAAAAAATAAATTATTTAAAAATATTTTTTGCATGAAATTATCTTTGGGTAAATGGGCTTTATAAGTAGGTGTAATTTTTTTTCGAATTACTTACTGAGTTTTAAAAATATTACTAAAAACGCAAAAAGTGAAAGTATTAAAGGGTCCAAACTTTGAATCGCTCCCCTGACCTAACTAATAACACCATTTTTCCCAGATTGCAGCTAACCCCTATATTTTGAAGGTTAAGAATCCAAATATGTTTTTAAAAAAAGCATGTTTATTCAGAGAAAGTATGTTTTTGTGTCCGATTTCGTAACTGAATAGTTAGCACTAAATAATTTACATATTTGAGATCACCCCCAGGAACCATTAAGATTGACACTTAGTTTGTAAAAATCGAACGCATTAGAACGAAAGTTATTCAACGTGATATATATATATATTTGCAGACTGTAATACATAAGTATAAATACATAAATAATAATAAATATGAATACAAAATACAAGTATAAATATGTAATTATATAGTAGATATATAGATTTTGATTACCTTTATATATAGATTTTGATTATATATCTATATCTATATAATTATACTTCCATATATCTATATAATTATACTTCCTGTACCAAGTTTGTCAGTATAACAAAGCAACAAAAAACATGTCTCTACTATACATGACATCACATAACGCTTATTCATCAGTCCAATAGATATCACCCTGTTATACCCTAGTTAATAGTGCAATAACCAGAAAATAGCAGGAAACCAAAAAATAGTAGAGTAATAATGGAAGCCAAAAAATAGCAGACATAGTTTATCACAGGAGGGTGCTTTTTACTCCCCTGATTCCCTTTCTCTCTTCAAACCTGTCTTAAATATTGATCCAACACTCCTAATTGAAATAGTTAAATCTCGTCACCACTTTTGCTCCAGACAAATGGCGAGGGGAGTTCTTTCCATAGACAGGCTGCGTAAGAGATTGTTTAAATTTCTAATATGTTTTGGAAAAGGTGGACTGTTGATTGCCTTGCTTAGCTAATTCTTTATTTTTAGACATAAACTGATCGTTAAAAATAAATTATAAATCATTTAACATAAGTATTGCTTTTCGGTTTAGTTTTTCCTCACGCTGCATGCATGTGATTGGTCATTAAAGGTGGCCATGTAAAAACAAGCAGACATACAGTGCGGGTTTTCTTTCGTTGTTAGGTACATTTCCAGATGCCGATTTGTGTAATATGTTCTGTTGTTGAAATGCAGGCATTATATCTTAATTATATTATATTATATTATATCATATCATATTATATCTTAATATAGACATTATTTTTCGATAAATAGCTTCTTTAATTAAAATTGTCCTCTATTTCCTGTTGGAATAGATGGATCAATGCGTTTTATAACATTTTCCATCATGTAAAAGTCAGTTGAAAAATCACTTATTTTAATTGTGGTATACTTATTTTAATTGTGGCAATCGATAATAAAATAAGTATTTAGGCAATCGATAATAAAATAATTTTTCGATTAATCGATTTAGTTACATTGAAAGAAAATGTTCCTTTACTGGTTTTTTTCCTAAATTAATGAATATAAAAACAAACTTTAATTTTCTTGTACCTTTACTGATGTTTCGCATCAAAAGTATGTTAAAAATACGAAAAACAACTTCTAACCAGTGAGGGAACAGGCATTTTCCTTTACTGGGCATAGATTTCCCAGTGAATGAACAGTATGTGTTAATATGTTGACATTTTAATTTTCAATTCATGATTACAAAAAGAAGTTAGCATTTTCCAAGTATTTATATGTTATAATTTCAAGAATAGGCTTGCTTTTAAATATTTGTATGGCTTATAAATTCATAAAGAGCATTAAAAAAATAATCAAAATTAAGTGTTCCTTTACTGGATGTTCATTCACTGGCAAGAGCTGTTCCTTCTCTTGGTCTTCTTACTACTTGTTATTTGAACCTCCAAAACTTTAAAACAATATTACGGAAGTTCTCCACAATTTTTATTGTGCATAATTTTCAATTAGTAACAAATATGTTGACACTGTCATTTAACTAAAATTACGAATTTTGAAATTAATATGATTCTTTAAAAGGCAAGCGAAGCTTAAGTGTACCTTCTCTGGTTAGTTTACCCTACCTTTTACTTGTAGTAGCCTGCCGGCAACAAGAAAGAACATATGTCCTGGTTGTAGAATTAGATATGAGCCAAATTCTTGAAAAATTTGTAATTGATTCGAGAATAAATTTTTATTACTTTTTAATACGATTATTTAATACGATTTTTATTATATATAATCTTTGTTTAGTATATCCTTTTAGTATAATATAATTAACTGAATGACCTCCAGATTGATTTGCCAATTACAGGTCCAATAACTACTAAAAATTGTATAGGGCATGTGTTATTGTTTGCTAATGCGTGTAGGCTCATTATTTAATAAATTATTTTTTTGCATATCGGAAAAGCAAACACTTATCCTTCAATCAAAAACAATAAATATCAAGTGTAATAGATGTAATTGTTATAAAAACTACATACTTTAACGTATATAGTTCAATTTTAAACCAAATCAAATTCATGTTCTAACAATAATGAGTTACGTTGACTTAAAGTTGTAAATTCTTATTCAATGTAAAATTTAACAAAAGAATTTAGTTATACAGTCAATGCTAAACTTATAACAGTCCCAAAAAATAAAAATTGTGACTTGTTTCTACACATTGGTGCAAGATAAAATGTTTTTTTATAGTTTACTTTATTATTATTATTTTTTTAATTTTCTATTATTAGTGTAATTAAAAAAAACTGAACTTGTTAGATATTTACTGACCACAGATGAAAATTTCAAATGATGTAACCCTTCATTTTACAGCTTTGCCTATAAATTATGGAAAACTGACATTAAGTTAAAAGTCCTTATTTCTAAATCGCCAGTGTTTAACCCTGAAAATGATACCTTGTTGTTTAAAAAATATTAAGTTTAATTTTTTTGTCATCTGGTTGATCTTAACTTGGAATTGCAAAACTAAAAACCTGTACAGAGCAGAACAAAAATAAATGAATATAAGTTTCATTTTCCTTCTTACTAATAAACACATTTGAATAAAATTATATTATATTTTATGATTATATATCATTTAACATGTTTCCCATACATTTCTTAGTTTTCGCCAACTTTTTAGGATAAAAGAAGAAACAGTTTCTGAAATATAATCGCTAGAATGCAAGCAGCGTTTACAAACTTTCGACACAGTGATTACTACAAAATTCAAATTTTGTGTCAAAAATCAAATATTTACCAAAAACAAAACAGTAAAATTAAATGTTAACATATAATTAGTTTGTAAAAGAACCGTTCTTTTAAAAAAATATAACATGTTAAAGTAAAAATCGAAAAAATAAGCATCCATGGAATAATTGTAACAATTTGTTGACAAACATTGCTGTTTTTAAGAAATTGATGGCTTCTCTGAGAAAAAATAATTCAGTGATTTCATTGGATGGGAGTACAAAAGCTTTCAGAAAGGGTGCAATAAAAAATCTATTATTAAATTGTAACCAACTAATTTTTTGGAGAATTTTATAAAGTGAAAAATATTAGAACATTTTGAATAATTTTGTCAAAAGAAAAAAAATACCCCCAAAGAATCAGAACATACTTGAATGATAAATAGATTCATCCCACAGAATAGAACAAATAAATAAATAAAAAAACTCTTGCTTTAATATATAAAAAAAGTAATCTCCTTCTTCCACCTCCACAACAATCTTTGCCTTTCCTAAACTGCAGTCTCCAAATAGGTCGAAGGTTTTTCCATTCAACCATGAAAGGTCAAATGTTTTTAGCAACCATGAGAGAGAGTTGTAAGTGGCATTCAAGTTTTGCAGGGTTATAATGGAGCAAATTTAAACGCAAGCAAAGTATTGCTCAGTCGATTATATTTCAACTG